>NC_091180.1:23744552-23772052 GCF_040958095.1 Procambarus clarkii | reverse complement strand
ATATATATATATATATATATATATATATATATATATATATAATATATATACACACACTCGGGACGTCCGTCACCATCATTTCCCCTTCACCATTCACTACCGTCGTGACTGGCTACCGGATCCTCTTATTCATCACCTTCATCTTAAACTTTAACCTCACTATCACTAGATCACCTTCAACACTATCACTAGCATCATCCCTCCCACTACTGTCACCACAATCACCTACCATCATCACCACAATCATATATTAAACAAAATCATCATCCGTTTACCCTCGGATATAACCTCCACCACATCGGATATTCCGGACAATCCCACAAACACATAAATACGAAACAATAAGTTTGTTATAATACATATGGCACAGAGCGAATGATTCCGAAAACCTAAAATAACAAAATATTTAATTCTGAAAAGTTCGCGCGAGTCTCCTTTGGCTCATTCGCTAGCCTGCAACACCGGTCAAAATGTAAACAAACATGGCGCCCAAGATTTCTTCGAACTAGGGCAAGTTTTCCTACATCTGGGGGCCGCGCTCTGACGTCTGAGATGCAGGAAGAACCTCTCCAGAATCCGTACCCGTTGCAAGACTTTTAATTCCTGGAACTTGAAGGGAGGAAAAAAACACGAGTCGTGGACTTGACGTTTTCATAGCGCGGGGCGGTTGGTGGGGGCGAGGCGCTGTGCGTCAGATGAGGAGAGGAGCTGTACGTCAGATGAGGAGAGGCGCTGTACGTCAGATGAGGAGAGGAGCTGTACGTCAGATGAGGAGAGGCGCTGTACGTCAGATGAGGAGAGGAGATGATGGCGTCGTCCAGCCCAAGCTCATAAATGGCCCCTAAAGTGGGGTGACTAGTTGGGGGAGAGAGGGGTGGAAGCTGGCCCTCGTGTGAGATGAGGGGGTTTGGGGAGTGAGGGTGGGGGAGAGACAGGCCCTTAGATGGCGTAGAATACCTTCACCGGAAGTGATTGAGGAAGGGAATGAGTATGGGTGCAATAGGTACCCTGAGAGAGAACTCTATCAACATCAGTGGCCCGAGACTATTCAACATGCTTCAGTACACATAAGGGGTATAACTGGCCGGCCTCTCACAGTGCTCAAGAGAGAACTTGATAAACACCTCCAAAGAATACCTGATCAACTAGGCTGTGATTCATACGTCAGGCTGGAAGCAGCCGCGTTTAACAGCCTGATTGACCAGTCCAGCCACGAGGAGGCCTGGGCGATAACCGGGCCGCGGGGACGCTAAGCCCCGAAACCAACACAAGGTAAGGGGGGGAAGGTGTATGCCTCGTTGTATTCAACATTCGGATAAGAGCATCTATGTCAATTAAGGAAACACTTGGTCATGTCTTTTTAGATAATAGTCATCTAGCAGACCTTAAGACAGAGAGAACATGACAGAGACATTATCTGTCATTCCAACAGGTCTTTATATGTTTAAGAGATAGTGTGTTTGTCCGAAGTAGGCGGCCAGATGCTAGGGGCTAGCCTCACCCAACTCTCCAAGATGACACATGGGGGGTTATGAGAGTGCCATAGGTCAGTCGGGGTCGGCCCTAGTGTCACCCTTCAAGAAATATCAGCATCTATAACACCCAACACCATGATACTCTACTGTGAGATTATGGTAATCATACTGCACAATTCACAACTATCTGCGATTCTGGGTGCAAGTTTGCCTGAGAAACTATCATTCTCTCACAACAGGCACAAAATTAATCAAAACATAGAAGAAACTCAAATTTAGTATTACAACTTACACATGTGTGTGTGCTTTAAATTTATATAGAGGTGCTCCAAAGGTCAAACTACTAACCTTCACCCTCAACAGTCGTCAAACACCTGGGTGCCTATTTACTACCAGGTGAATAGAAGCATTAGGTAAAAGGAAACGTGGCCAACCAATTTTGTCTCGCCCGGAAATCGAACCTGGGATTCTCGATTGTTAGTCTGAAACGGAGAACTCCATAATAAAAACTCCACGCTATTGCCGTATATTCCAGAATTGGTCTGATATCAACTATAAACAATGTTCTTTATTCACATTCCTAAAGGCGGTTCTAAATTCTTTTGATGTGGAAGTTTGCCTGAAGAGGATATTCCAGTTTGTTTACTCCCCAAGCCCGGCCTGGGACCAGACTTGACGTGTGATAACTTGGTCCGAGAGGCTTGGAACGGTTCGAAGGCCCAAATACCCAGTACAGCCCGACTGGTCCGCCACCGCGTCCTGTGGATACCTGTGGTCTTCTGGTGGCTGGTTGGGGGTAATAACGTCAAATCTCATTCCTCTGTCCGATTCCAGTAGGATTTCCTCTCCCATGTGTCCGGACTTCAGTTCCCCATACCCAGCTTTATTACTTTGCACTTTCTAGAGTTGAATTCTACAGTATCCACTAGAGAGATCATATTTTAATTTTGTCCTGGTTGTTCTGTTGTTACACATAGTCTTCAACCTTATTTTTCTTATCTTTTTGCATCGTCAGCAAACATTGAGAACAGACCCCTATGGAGCTGGTAACATCCCACCACTCTGTGGTCTCATCTTGCACTGTGACTCTTTGTTTTCCTTTGCAGAGATACTCCTTTATCCCTGCATCAGGGTGAGTGCAGGAGGATATGAATGAGCGAGTGGATGAGTGAGTTTGATTTGATTAAGTGCGTACATGAGTATACAAGCGCAAGAGCACAAATAAAGTTAATGGCAGAGTGACTTGAGTCAGTGGAAAGATGAATGAGTGAATTAATGAGAGCCTAACTGTGTTTCCATTTAAGGTTACGCTCGGCCCCTGGAGTCTGAGTGGCAGTGTGGGCTTACACCACGTGGGTGTTGGCGTGAGTGTTGGCGTGGGTGTGTGTACTTGGTGCTTCGTTTGGGTCTTGTCGTGGGTGCTGATGAGTGGGTTCACATCACGGCGTTGGGAGGCGGGGGTGTTGGGTGTGGGTTACGTACAGGGTGTTCGTACGTGCGTCCATGTACGTGCTGGCTTGGATGAGAAGGAAGCTGCAGGTTTAGACATATGCATAACTAGCGTTGATGTGGGTTTGACTGTGGGCGATGGGGGGGTTAATGTGGGGGGCGCGGACCCCCTCTGTTACACAATGGGGGTTATACTCGGCTGGTGCATGGGGATCAGGTAATGGGGGAAGATCAGGTGATGATTGGGTAGATAGGAGAAGATTGAGGGATCGGATATTGTCGTTAAGTGTACACCACAATTGGGATCCAATCAAGCTCAACTCACAGATGGAAAGGGGAAGGGGAACTATCAGGAGAAAGCACCAAGCCATTACGACTATTTAGCACTGGAAAGGGGTCAGGATAAGGATTTGGGATGACACCGGAGGGGGGGGGGGAGAGGAATGGTGGCCCAACCACTTGGTGGACGGTCGGGGATTGAACGCCGACCTGCATGAAGCTCTACCATCGCTCAACCGTCCAGCCCAAGCGGTTTGACAGATGGATTACGCAGATACCTGACCCTCTTGAGTGCCGCTGAGGACACCACACTGCCTTAAAATAGTGAATATGTGAGTGCAAGTGAAAGGGAGCCCCTTTTCTTTTTTTCCCCTTACCACAGACGAGGCCAGACATTAACAATGCTAACCAGCATATATACATTTTCTTCTGTCCTCCATGGACAGGGTGAGAGATCTGTTAAACATATAGTTCAGGGATTTATTGAGCAATCAACCACAGAAGGTGATTGTAGTGCTTTCAAAATGCTAACCTAACCTAACCTAACCTACATATATAAATGATTTACGTCTGTCCTACATAAACAATGTTCCAGATATGATTTTTTTTCACTTAATATGATTACTGTACGTTTACAAAAGTAAAATGCTTTTGTGACCAGCTTACACATACCCCTCTATACATATACATACATACATATACACATATATTTATGTCTCCTACTTTGACAGGGTAAGATACCTGCTGTAGATAGTGTTTTATTAAACACTTAACCACCTGAAGGTGATTTAAGATGCTTTTTACAAGCTCAGGTTATAGTTAGATCACCAAAATTGTATAACTGGTGCATTACATAGTCAATCTTGGGTACAAGTTCAATATATCATCAAGTGTTCCAGTATTCATGTAGTATTTACAGAGTTCAGCATACCTCAGCCCAGGAGGGCGAAAGTCAGTCAATATGGGATATATTCTGTAATATAATGATTATGGGAGTGCATGTATTCTCTTTCACATAGTTGACACATGGTACATTCGACACTTTCACATAGTTGACACATGGTGCATTCGACACTTTCACAAAGTTGACACAGGGTGTATTCGACATTTGGGGTTTGAGAAAGCTGCCAGATACGTCTATATCCCAGGCGTATTCTGGCCACTATAACATCACATTGTCGAGTTCTTGCTCAATAAGTTCCATACATGAATGTCTCCTCACGATATTTGTCAAGATGTTTAATGCTACAGCATTAAGGTCTTTGTGAATTTGATAGGTCAGTAAAGTTTAGGAGGCCAAACAGAAGTTTTTCTCTCTCTCTCTCTCTCTCTCTCTCTCTCTCTCTCTCTCTCTCTCTCTCTCTCTCTCTCTCTCTCTCTCTCTCTCTCTCTCTCTCTCTCTCTCTCTCTCTCGTTCTCTCTGGCACACGCATACTGTTTGAACTGATTCGCATTCTGACAAATACTAGACATATGCTGGGTTGGCATATGTAAGGAATCATTCAGAATCTTGTATGCAACATACGTCAGCCCAATCTTGGAGAATGCAGCTTCAGCCTAGTTAAACACAAGATAAAGTTAGAGTAGATTCAGAGGTATGCCACCAGATTAGACCTAGAGCTGAGAGGTATGAGTTACGAGGAATGGGTACGGGAATTAAACCTCACGTTCCTGGAATACAGAAGAGATAGGGGAGACATGATCACCATCTATACAATTTTCAGAGGAATTCATAGGGTAGACAAAGACATACTGTTTAGCATGGGTGGAACACAAACAAGGGGACACAGGTAGATTAATATAGTAATGTGGTTGAGCCACAGAGACATTAGAGTTTTTTCGGTGTCAGAACAAATGGAATGCATTAGGCAGTGATGTGGTGGAGGCTGACTCCATACACAGTTTCAAGTGTAGACATGATAGAGCCCAGTAGGCTCAGGAACCTGTACACCGGTTGATTGACGGTTGAGAGGCGGGGCCAATGAGCCGAAGCTCAACCCACGCAAGCACAACTAGGTGAGAATACACACATACACACACACACACACACACACACACACACACACACACACACACACACACACACACACACACACACACACACACAAAGAGCCAAAGCTCAACCCCCGCAAGCACAAATAGGTGAGTACACACACACACCCCTGATAGCTGAGTGGGCAGCGCTCTGGACTCGTAATCCTATGGTCCGTACCACTACTAGGTGAGTACCACACACACACACAGACACACACACACACACACACACACACACACACACACACACACACACACACACACACACACACACACACACACACACACACACACACACACACACACACAGTGACCCACATAAAGTGGCCTCCCGTTGTACCAACTGGCAGCCGGACACGTACGACCACCACAGGAAAAAATCAAGTTCCAAAGTGCCTGCAAAACTCCCTCGTCTCAACACCTGCAATCGAACCCCGCAACATCTGAAGCGTGAGTGTAACACCTGAGAGCAGAGAGCAGCACGCAGAGGGCAGTTAGAGCAACAGGTGGGTGTTTGGGGGGGGGGGAGTGGAGAGAGAGGGAGGGGGAAGAATCCGCCTTCACAGCTGTACGAACGCCACAGCTCTGAGAACCCTGACACAGTTATGACGCGGCGGCTGACGTCACACTCCGGGGGACTTCCTGGCAGGCGTGTCAGATGGCCGGCCCTTGGAGAGGGGGGAGGGGGGTGTCTAGGGGGGCGGTGGTTGGGGGGAGGGGGTGTCTTGGGGGGCTGTGGTTGGGGGGAGGGGGAGTCTAGCGGGGGCTGTGGTGGGGGAGGGGGAGTCTAGGGGGGCGGGGGAGGGGGAGTCTAGGGGGGGCTGTGGAGGGGGAGGGGTGTCTAGGGGGGCTGGGGAGGGGGGCGTCTAGGAGGGGGAGGTGTGGGGGTATGTAAGGATTCAATGTTGTCCGGGTTGTGATGTTTTATTGTTTTTTTTGTTTTAATGGAAGCTATTGGATAGTTAGGAAAGTTGGGGGGGGGTGGTGGTTGGGGGAGGGGGGTATGGGGATCAGGGTGGTGGGGATGGTGGTGGTGGTGGTGGTGGTGGTGGTGGGGGTGGTAGCAGAGAAATGTTGGGGTTCGAGAAGTTTCTGAGAGCCGCGGTAATGTCCGTGTGATTGGATGGTACACTTTGAGTGCCTGTTGGATTACTCATGGCACCCTCCCCCCCCCACACACATGCGCGCGCACACGTTGGACACCTGATCCTGTGGTCCCGGGTTCGATCCCGGGTACCGGCGAGAAACAATGGTCCTCATATCCCAGTTTTTCGTCCTCATATCCCAGTTTTTCGTCCTCATATCCCAGTTTTTCGTCCTCATATCCCAGTTTTTCGTCCTCATATCCCAGCTCCTCGACCTCATATCCCAGCTCTTCGACCTCATATCCCAGCTCCTTGTCCTCATATCCCAGCTCCCCCCCCCCCCCTAGGCTTGCAGAAGATACGTCTCACAAACAGCATAATTATCCTAGTTGGCGTAAGTGTCCTAAATGCCTAGATTATCCCAAATAGTTTAATTACCCCAAGATTATTTTTTGTCTTCATTACTTGCACTAGTATTTTAGGGTCAGATGCATGTTAAATTCTGAAGTTATACTAGTATACACGCGCTAATTCTGAAGTTATGTTAGGTTACATGCGCTAATTCTGAAGTTATGTTAGGTTACATGCGCTAATTCTGAAGTTATGTTAGGTTACATGCGCTAATTCTGAAGTTATGTTAGGTTACATGCGCTAATTCTGAAGTTATGTTAGGTTACATGCGCTAATTCTGAAGTTATGCTGGGTTACATGTGCTAATTCTGAAGTTATGCTGGGTTACATGAGCTAATTCTGAAGTTATACTAGTATACATGCGCTAATTCTGAAGTTATACTAGTATACATGCGCTAATTCTGAAGTTATACTAGGCTACATGCGGTAATTCGCGGTGCTGCTGGTGCTGCTACTGCTGCTGTTGCTCCTTATGGTAGCACTTTTGCTTTTATTAATGTACTTGTTGATTACATGCTAGTATCACCGCTGCTGCTGTTGCTGGTTCAGCTGCTGGCGAGGCTGCTGCTGCTGCAGATACTGAGCTGCTGACTGACTGTTGGTGCTGCTGCTCCGTACGTCGCTGTCTCGTGTATTGTGTATTATTTTAATCATGAGAAGACCAGCGGAACATATCCTGATAAAGAAGGAAAAAAAATACATTAATGTACCGTTGGATTTGAGAAATATGAGCTGGCCTCTCCTCCAGTCCCCATCCTCCCCCCCTCCATCCATCCCCAACATCCCCCCCCCTCCGCCATCCCACTCCTTCACCTACCACTACTCATCTATGTGTCAACTTTGTGCAAGAGAAATCATGTATTCCCTTGAACACTGTATTGTAGAAATTGAAATTGAAATAAGTTTATTGAGGTAAAACACACACAAAGGGATGAGGTAGCTCAAGCTATTCTCACCCCGTTCAGTACATCGTGTTAATACATACATAGACACACATCACAAACAATAAACATATTACCAAACATTCTGAGAGATAAACATCTACATTTCCACCTGGATTGTAGAATGTCTCGTATTGATTGACTTTTCGCCCTCCTGGGCTGAGGTATGCTGAACTCTGTAAATACTAACTAGGTACTGGAACACTTGATGATTGTATTGGACTTGTACCAAAGACTGTGTTATGCATTAGTTATACAATGTATGTGATGTAACTATAACTTGAGGTTGTAAAAGTACCTTATTACCTTCAGATGGTTAAGCGTTTAATAACACACTATAGTTTCTATAGCAGCTATAGAATCCTTGCCATAGCGGTCAGAATAAATTGTATATAAGCTGGTTAGCATTCTCAACGTATGGCCACGTCTGTGATAGAAAAACAAAACAATAAGAAACTAGTCATAGCGAAACAAGGCACTAAGAAAAGAAGCAAGAGGAAATTATACCAATAATACAGGTGTTTTATCGTGTGTGTGTGTGTATGCGTACCGTATATGTTCTCTGTATTCCCCGTAATTCAGAAATCTCTCCTGGTCTCAGAGAAGAAGCGAGACTCGAGCAGTAGTCAAGACGGAACAGCACCAGGGATTTTAACAGCATTAACATAATAATGTTATTGTTTTAATATCATTTAAGCAAAATCCGTCAATGCATTAACATTGCAGAGGGATCCATGAATGTGAACGTTCTCATAATCCATTCTATCCTTTTCCTAGTGGTCCCTATATGATATTATATAATATTATATAATATTAATTAACATTATCCTTGATATACCTAAAACAGCGGAGATAACTCCACTCCACAAAGGAGGAAATAAAGCAGAGGCCATATAGACCCGATACCATTAAGAAAACACACCATACAAATCTTTAAAAAGAGTGCTAAGAAGTAAGATGACATTGTTCTCATCCTCTTATTGGACACAGACAAGGACACAAACTATAGTACCGTATCAGACTTTGCAGATGACACTAGAATATGTATGAGAGTGGTGAATATACAGAGCACAACAGATCTCCAAGCTCATGTAAATCGGTTCTTTCAAAGGGTGATAGAAAATAGGTTTAATGAATATAAGTTATAGGTTCTGCGTTATGGGAAAATATCAAAATGGAAACCGCATTTAACATAGTCAAATCTCACCTCTCTGGGGTTCCACCGTCCCCTCGCTGGGGTTCCACCGTCCCCTCGCTGGGGTTCCACCGTCCCCTCACTGGGGTTCCACTTAAAGGGGTAACGTCATAGACGAAGGGGAACATCTCTTCAGTCAATAACATAAGTACCCAAAGTCCAATTTGCGGAGGCTGGTATGTATGTGTGCGTGCGCGCGTGGGTATGTGCGTGCGTGTAAGAGGCGTGGTGGTGGGATGGGGTGAGGGGGGGGGGGTTGTAAGTTATGTGGGTAACCCCATCGTCGTCTTTGTGTCCCATGCGTGACTCACGGCCAAGACGTGACAGTTTAGTGAGCCATGCGTTATTCCAGATTGGCGTGAGGCGTAATCTACTCATATGGTTGCACTCAGATGCGTAAGAATATGCGTAAGGAACACTTAACCATTTTTATGACATGCGTTAATCTTAAAATATATAAGAATACATCGCATTTTGACGCCAAAATCCACCCTTCCCCCCCGCAACGGGTGAAAATATGATGTATTATATGTTATAGCGGTTAACGCACAAACGTACGCGTTTTCTATGCTTGGGTCGCTCGGTTAGGTTAGGTTCGGGTGTTTTAGCACATCCTTTTTCTATCCGTTGTGGAAAGGAGAGAACAGTCTGTGTTAGCAGCGTTCTGGGTTAAGTTATGTTAGGTAAGGCTAGGTAAGGTTAGGTAAGGCTAGGCTAGGTAAGGCTAGGCTAGGTAAGGTTAGGTAAGGTTAGGTTAGGTTAGGTTAGGTAAGGTTAGGTTAGGTAAGTTTGTGTAGGTAAGCTCAGCCCAAGCCACGGAATACTAGGGTTAAGTCAGGCCTAGTCAAGACTAACCTGGATTTTGGCTTAGATTAGCCAAAGAAAAGCTATGCCTTGGCTTTGATTAGACCTTGCTTAGATTAGCCCAGCCTTGACCAGGCTTGGCACACATCATTTTTTTTAAATCATTTCTTTCATGTGCTTGATTTAGTTAACTTTAAACACAAACAATTCTCAGTTCGACGACTCGATCCGAGAATCTTCACAAATCTGAAGGTTGGTGTGTGTAACTCTTGGATCTGTGTCGTGAGGTGGCTAGTGCATCAGGGTCGAGTGGGTTAGTTTTGCTGTCATCTTCCTTATGACTGACAGATTTTCTTGATGGGTTACGGTTCCCGAGTGAGGTGTTCAGGTTCCGTTGAATGTGGGTGTGTGGGTGTGGGTGTGGGTGTGGGTGTGTGGGTGTGGGTGTGGGTGTGGGTGGGTGTGTGTTTGTTTTACTCGGCTGTTGTACATTCTTTATAAGGTCATTCATGCTTTTGTTTATACATTTCTCTGTTGTTTGATCTTTTACCTCACAACAAGAGGGCGAGACACACACATCAGCTGATCCCTCACAACAAGAGGGTAAGACACACACACATCAGCTGATCCCTCACAACAAGAGGGCGAGACACACACATCAGCTGATCCCTCACAACAAGAGGGTAAGACACACACACATCAGCTGATCCCTCACAACAAGAGGGCGAGACACACACATCAGCTGATCCCTCACAACAAGAGGGTGAGACACACACACATCAGCTGATCCCTCACAACAAGAGGGTAAGACACACACACATCAGCTGATCCCTCACAACAAGAGGGCGAGACACACACACATCAGCTGATCCCTCACAACAAGAGGGTGAGACACACACACATCAGCTGATCCCTCACAACAAGAGGGCGAGACACACACATCAGCTGATCCCTCACAACAAGAAGTCCTTTATACTGTCTGTCATAGCGCCTCCTTCAAGTTGCACAACACCCGGCCCCATGACTAAGACTCTCGCCTGACAGTAATATCACAACTTAAAAAATACATCCACCGCCACTGTCAACAACAACAACCAGCACCTGCACAAATACAGCTACATGAACTTTAGCAACATCGCCAATCAACTGCAGATGAATGACCATCAACTTACACCAGGACAAACTACAACCACCACAACCACCATCAACAACAACTACAACACCACAAAGGACACCAACAGGAACCACAACTATACACAACCACCACCATCGCAACAGTCCCGACCATTACATCTAAGAACTACCACAGTCTCAGCAACCACCACCACTACCACTACCACCATCACCACTACCACCACTACCACTACTACCACCACTACCACTACTACCACTACCACCACTACCACCACCTACCACTACCACCACCACTATCACCACTACCACCACCACTACACCACTACCACCACCACCACTACCACACTACCACCACTACCACTACCACCACTACCACCTACCACTACCACCACTACCACCACTACCACTACCACCACTACCACCACTATCACCACTACCACCACTACCACCACTACCACCTACCACCACTACCACCACTACCACCACTATCACCACTACCACCACTACCACTATCACCACTACCACCACCACCACTACCACCACTATCACCACTACCACCACTACCACCACTATCACCACTACCACCACTACCACTACCACCACTACCACCACCACCACTACCACCACTACCACTACCACCACTACCACCACTACCACCACTACCACCACTACCACTATCACCACTACCACCACCACCACTACCACCACTATCACCACTACCACCACTATCACCACTACCACCACTACCACCACTACCACCACCACCACTACCACCACTATCACCACTACCACCACCACTACCACTACCACTACCACCACTATCACCACCACTACCACCACTATCACCACCACCACTACCACCACACACTCATCACTACCATACTTGAAAAAACAAATTACCACAGCAAAATCACCAATTGAAACCATTACCACTCCTCTTCCTCTTCTATCTCTTCTTCTTCCCCTTTCCATTTCCCCTTCTTATCTCCCCGCCTTTCCCATACCCCATTCACCCCTTAATACCCTCCCCTTCCCTCCCCCCATCTACTAATCCATCTGGATGCCAAATACCCCAACATTTTACCCCTTGCTTGATTGACCTTAAAAGGCACAGATGAAGTAATGGGCCTTAAACTTGAAAATTGTCCTCTCAGCCTTCAGTTCCACACCACCAGACCCACCACCACCACTACCAGACCCACCTCTACCACCCCCAGACCCACCTCTACCACCCCCAGACCCACCACTACCACCCCCACGCCCCCACCACCACAGAGAAGGGGTGTTGGGCGCACAATAGTCGCGATGCTCTTCAAAATAATTCTGTTTAAGTAATGTGGACGACAGGAGAATATGGTGTGTGTGAGTCACCGTCTTATAAGTGTGGTTACAAGGTTGTTGTTGTGGTTAGTGGCTCGTAGGGTTATTGTGGTGGTTGTTGTATGTTGTTAATTAAATGCTATGGGATGGTTTGATTCATCGTATTATAATTAGATTTTAGCTTATATCTTTGTGTATCTTCGTTTTCACATCGTCACACACACACATCTGCGGCGTATGCGAGGCTGGCTAACGTCAGAACAGCCTTCAGGAAGCTGTGTAAGAAATCATTCAGAACCTTGTATACCACATATGTAAGACCAATCCTGGAGTATGCAGCCCCAGCATGGAGCCCGTACCTTGTCAATCACAAGACCAAGTACCTTGTCTTCTCTCACACGGCTCTGTCCTGTCTCAAGCTTACTGCAAGCGTCTCAAGGTACTCCTCCCTTCATCCTAAATACTCAACCAGTCTCCTTCGGTGGTGGTGGGTTGTGGTTGTGGGTTGTGGGACCGGGCCGCGGGGACACTAAAAGCCCCGAAATCATCTCAAGATAACCTCAAGATAGATCCTCTTCAGGGGACTTGAACTGAGACTCTAATCTTCTTACATAGTCACAACTCTCTTCATTCATCTGACACAGTCAGAGCTCTATAATCTCATGACACAAACACAGCTCTATCTGACACAATTAGAGCCCCGTTGAACCATCTGGTATAATGGCACACTTATGAGGCAGCCACGTACTAATGCACTTAACAGGAGAGTCAACCTACTTCAACAACTTCTCGATTTACACAGCGACAAGTCATCCCACAGAAGCGTGCTGGCACTACTCACTAGTGCCATTAGTGCCAGAATCATGGCACCAGAATAATGGCACCAGAATCATGGCACCAGAGTCATGGCACCAGAATAATGGCACCAGAATCATGGCACCAGAATCACAACCATCTTGGACACTTGCTTCCGGAAAAACAAAACAAAATATCTTCTCTGTTACGGGCTATTCATGCCCGTGCCGCCTCTTGTGCGTGGCTTAATCTTTATCAATCAATCAACTTCTCTGATTGATGAAGATTAAGCCACCCAAGACGTAGCACGGGCATGAATAACCCGTAACTATAATAACCAAGCAACCCCCCACACAGGATTTTTTTTTTTTTTTTTTTTTTTTTTTTGAGATATATACAAGAGTTGTTACATTCTTGTACATGCCACTAGTACGCGTAGCGTTTCGGGCAAGTCCTTAATCCTATGGTCCCTGGAATACGATCCCCGCCGCGAAGAATCGTTTTTTCATCCAAGTACACATTTTACTGTTGCGTTAAACAGAGGCTACAGTTAAGGAATTGCGCCCAGTAAATCCTCCCCGGCCAGGATACGAACCCATGACATAGCGCTCGCGGAACGCCAGGCGAGTGTCTTACCACTACACCACGGAGACTGCCATCTTTAATACATCTGCCACTGAATTAATACAGTGGGGACTCTTTAACCACTAGTACGTCACTTACTAGGCTGACGTACCACTGTTGAAGTCTATCCCCCCACATCAATTATCTGGGTCATAGGGAGACATCAATTCTCATCTGAGATTGGTCCTGTAATATGTTAACTCCTTGTTAATCTCTCAAGAAGTTAACACTCGATCCAAGAATTCAGTTAACATAATTTTTGGGAAAAAACACTGGAAAGGAAAAAAAATCCTAACCTTAATTTAATAGTGATAATAAAGAATAATAAACGCTGTTTGTGTGTGTGTGTATGTATGTGTGTATGTATGTATGTATGTGACTGAGAGATAACCCGGTCATACACCGGGGGGGGGGGGTGATAACTAGTGTATTATCTTTTTTTACTGAGAATATTACTATCAGTTACTCCTGAGAAAGAAAAAAAGACTGACCATAATAACTCAAATCATCCACTCATTCAATCAAATTAATAATCCTTTTGAACGGTATATATGCTCAATCCTGCCCAGGAGATATGATTGGGGGGGGGGAACAGTTATATTAAATATACGCGGTATATCACCCAGTATTGTGAAATTGTAACTAGGGAGGGAGGGAAGGAGGTATATATATATATATATATATATATATATATATATATATATATATATATATATATATATATATATATATATATATAAGCAGCCAGTTAATGAGGTTAACTGAGAGAGACGGGACCGGCTTCGTATCTATCCGGCTACGGTGGACTGACCTACATGGTGTCTGTCTGGGGACCTTCTCTACTGGACCGCAGGAGGAACCGGGCCGCAGGAGGAACCGGGCCGTAGGAACTTATAATCCCAGTCACTTGACAACTTTATATGTAATATATTTTATCTGCGAAAGTTTTATTACTCCTTTTTTTAGTTTTTATTTACATTTCGTTTTTGGAAATTCTTTGAGGAATTTGTTTAATTCAGGATATCTATTTTTTTTTTTTAAGGGTCATCGGGTTTTATTGGGGGATTTTTCAGTGTTATTTGTGACTTTATTACACAGTTTAGTTTCTTCTTAAACAGGTGTTTCTTTGCGACCTTTGGTGATTTTTGATGAGTTTGTTGAATTATTAGGCTTTATATGAATGTTAAGTCGGGTTTCAAAAGCCACCAAAAGGTCTTTATTATTATTATTATTATTATTTTCTACCACAGACGTGGCCAGACATTAACAATGCTAACCAGCATATATACATTTTCTTCTGTCCTCCATGGACAGGGTTAGAGATGTGTTAAACATATAGTTCAAGGGTTTATTGAACACTCAATCACAGAAGGTGATTCAGTGCTTTTAAAATGCTAAGCTAACCTACATACGTAAATACATAGATACACAGATTTACGTATGAAGGTCTATATGGCATTATATGTCTGTATTTAGTGCTTGCCTATCAGTGCCTATGGTGTATAAAGTAATATGGGAAGCTGATCAGAATTACATTTCACCTTTGTAAATGCACATTAATGACACTATGTAAAAGTCACATTCGAACACTTTATGTAGGGCATACGTAAATCTGTGTATCTATGTATTTACGTATGTAGGTTAACTTAGCATTTTAAAAGCACCGAATCACCTTCTGTGGTTGATTGTTCAATACACCCTTGAACTATATGTTTAACACATCTCTAACCCTGTCCATGGAGGACAGAAGAAAATGTATATATGCTGGTTAGCATTGTAATGTGTGGCCACGTCTGTGGTAGAAAATAATAATAATAAAAAAAGTGCCTATGGAGAAGTGTGGTTTAGCTCCCTGTGCCCCCCTCCTCCCACGAGCCTACGTTATACCCGTTGTGTTATAATTTAACTGTTCTAAAAGTTGAAATACTTTGTCGAGTCTGGCCTTAAAGTTGTGGATGGAGGTGGCGTCCTACAACTTCTTCATCAAGTTTGGTGTCTTAGTTTGTTAAGATTACCGTGGTGTGGGGGCGGGGGGTGATGTAGGACCTATTCCACCCAGGATGTGTGTGTGTCTCACGGCAATACCTTCGCCTTTTAATAAAGTTAATAATTAAAAACTTAAACGCAAAAATAGAATTGGAATTGCATATCTTTGAAATTTATCTCCTGAAAAGCCTTCAGGGATCGTAGACAACAAGGAAAACCTATATTCACATTTATCTATATCAAGAATATTTCATATATTCTTGGAATATTAACATAGAATATATTGATATTTATGCAAGAATATATATATATATATATATTTATATATATTATATATATATATGAATATATATATATATATATATATATATATATATATATATATATATATATATATATATATATATATATGAATATATGCAATTTCACCTATCGTGAAATATTCTTTAGGTCCAAAATGCAACATTAGGCTTGAACGCGCAATAAATACATCTATATGATACAGGAGATAAATCTATTGGTTGGAAGTATAGTTAGTTTGTTGTTGGCCATGAAGACGAGGCTCGTCAAGCTTAACATTCCTTGGACCACGCCCTGCTCAGCTAAGATATTATTATATAATATACATTGTGTGTGTGTATGTGAGAGAGAGAGAGAGGGAAATTCTGCAGGAACGCGCAAGCCATAGATCACTAAGAACTCTAAATGGCACGACCAGGATTCGAACCCATGACGTCCAGGATCACCTCCAAACGTAAGAAAGTAATTAGAAATAGAGCAATGCAAAATATGTACAGTGACCACTAACAGAGCAGTTGCAACATTAGGATCTCCGGGTTGGTACAAGAATTCAACCAACTATGAAGCTCTTAGTTTGATGAAAGGGAGCAGTAGAACAACAGAAGTACACTTACATCGCATCAGGCTTGGATACCCATGTGCATGGGAAATAGGCTTATAGGTTTCGGAAGATGAGAGGAAATGTCAGAACTGTGGAGAAATGCCCGACAGACCACTGGAACATTATCTAACACAGTGCACAGTTACAACCACAATAGACCACTGGAACATTATCTAACACAGTGAACAGTCACAAACCCATTAAGATATCAGCTTAGATTCAACAGAGCAGAAGTTGTTAAACACATGGTACAAAATCTTACTGAAGCGACCATACGAGTCATAAATACTCACACTCCGCCCAAGTAAAACAGAAACAAGCAACACTTACTGGGCCAGCCAGAGGCTTAGGGCCCGCGCAGGAATATCCCTGCAAAAAAATAAAAAAAACTCCAAACGTACATGAAATCAGCCCCGTCCTCCTAAGATTAAATTAAGTAATTAAGTCTCCCCCTCCCCCCCCAGTCACACTTAGGAATTCATGTGACCTTCAGAGCCCCCTCCCTGTGTGTTCAAGAAAAAGCTAACCTGATTCCCAAAAGTCAAACAGTATGTTCAAAAATTCACCCAAGTCCCAAGTAATAGTGGCTTCAGGCATTGTATGTACTAGCTCTATCGATAAATCTATCAATCTTTGTAAAACCTCTTGTATGTATGTACCTTACCTGAATAAACATTTATTTATTTATTTATTTAATTTATTTATAAATTTATTTATTTATATCCTATTATATTCATCAACTTGCCTAATTTCCAACCAAAAAATAACACATCTTCATCCTTCTTTAGTTCAAAAGTTCATCTGATCTCACCAAGAGCCCTCCTCCCCCCCCCCCCTACACTATCACCTGCAGTATTAAGTTTTAAAAGTTTATTTGGGGAAAGTTATGCACCACGGTGTCCCCGGTTAAGTTACCGAGGAGGGGGGTGTCTCCTAGGCGTCCTCATTGACTTGTGTGAGAGAGAGGGACGGGGGAAGGGACGGAAGGAGGAGGAGAGACAGGGGGGAACGAACAGAAAAAACAGGTGTATATAGGAAGAGGGATATATAGAGAGAGAAAGGAAGGGATATAGACAAAGTGAAATGAATAAGAATGGGAGAGGAAGGGATAAGGGAAGACACATGCCGGAGAGCAGAAATGTGGAGAAAAATGGAAGAGAGAGAGAGGAGTCAAGAGAATGGAAGCTGAAGTGTGGATAGGAAGAACGGAAGGGTAGAGAGTGAAAGGAAGGAGAAAGAGACAATATGATGTAGAGAAGCAGCGGTTATTGTGGTTGAGAAAGAGAGAGAGAGAGAGAGCACGACACTGATTGGTAGATTAAGTAATTACTCATACACAGAAGAGGAGAAAAGAGAGAGAGAGAGAGAGCACGACACTGATTGGTAGATTAAGTAATTACTCATACACAGAAGAGGAGAAAAGAGAGAGAGAGAGAGAGCACGACACTGATTGGTAGATTAAGTAATTACTCATACACAGAAGAGGAGAAAAGAGAGAGAGAGAGAGAGCACGACACTGATTGGTAGATTAAGTAATTACTCATACACAGAAGAGGAGAAAAGAGAGAGAGAGAGAGAGCACGACACTGATTGGTAGATTAAGTAATTACTCATACACAGAAGAGGAGAAAAGAGAGAGAGAGAGAGAGCACGACACTGATTGGTAGATTAAGTAATTACTCATACACAGAAGAGGAGAAAAGAGAGAGAGAGAGAGAGAGCACGACACTGATTGGTAGATTAAGTAATTACTCATACACAGAAGAGGAGAAAAGAGAGAGAGAGAGAGAGAGCACGACACTGATTGGTAGATTAAGTAATTACTCATACACAGAAGAGGAGAAAAGAGAGAGAGAGAGCCATAAAACCGCTCAAGGAAAACGGGAACCGTAAGTAAGTATACTTATAAAACGAAGTCGCCAAACCGATGCAGATTTAAGTAGCAGGAAATGCTACTTAAACGTTGGTTTCCTGAAATGATTTTTAAGATGTTGAGAAGGTAAAGTATGAGAAGCCTCATTTGAGCTGTGACAGGTGAAGTAGCTGTGACGGGGAAGTGACAGGTAGAGTAACAGTCTGTCCCAACTTCAGTATCTTCAGCAACTCAGTATTGGGCAAGCAGAAAATTACCGGGTCGGTATTGAGTGGTTAAAGACCATTTTCAGGTCGGTATTGAGCGACCAAAGACCACTCTTAGGTCAGTATTGAGCGACCAGAGACCACTCTTAGGTCAGTATTGAGCGACCAAAGACCACTCTTAGGTCAGTATTGAGCGACCAGAGACCACTCTCAACCCAGTATTCTGCGACCAACGACCACCTATCATTCCCAATTGTCTATAATTCGCCAGGCAGGCAGGCAGGCAGGCAGGCAGACAGACACAGACAGACACAGACAGACACAGACAGACAGACAGACAGACAGACAGACAGACAGACAGACAGACAGACAGACAGACAGACAGACAGAGACAGACAGACAGTGAGCGAGTGAGTGAGGGAGAGAGAGAGACGACCAATGACGCGAGGCGGATAAAGTCAGGTTAGGAATTAGTTAGAGCGAATTGGCTGTTAAGGTTTCAGAGAGTGAATAAGCTGTCGTATTGACCGTCACGTAAGCTGTCCATTGTGTCAGTGTGAGTGAGGGGGGACGAGGCATACACCATACACGTGCCCTAGCATCTTCTTAAGGAAATACACCCATACATACCCATATATATATATTTATATATATAATATATAATTTAATATGTGAGAAAGGCTGCAGTAAATCACTAAGAACTCTAAATGACCCGACCAGGATTCGAACCCATGGCGTCCAAAATCACCCCTAACCATACACGGTTTAAAATCGGATGAGAGGCAGGAGAGATAGAGAGAGAGGGAGAGAGAGAGAGAGAGAGAGAGAGAGAGAGAGAGAGAGAGAGAGAGAGAGAGGGGGGGGGAGGGAGGGGGGGAGGGAGGAGGGAGGAGATTTAGGCAGTGCAAGAGCTTAGAAAAAGTGTCTTGTGGCGCGTTGCTCATTGTATGCAAATTGCCCTGATAATATGCTAATCCTTTGACTGCTTGATGCTTGTATGTATTATTCTCTCGCTAAGCACGCCAGCTGTTGTCAAAAGGAATATCTGTGAGATTTGCTGCTCTCTTAAGTTTGCTGTTCTCTCCAAGGCTGTTTGCTGTTCTCTCCAAGGCTGTTTGCTGTTCTCTCCAAGACTGTTTGCTGTTATCCAATTCTGTTTGCTGTTCTCTCCAAGGCTGTTTGCTGTTCTCTCCAAGGCTGTTTGCTGTTCTCTCCAAGACTGTTTGCTGTTCTCTCCAAGGCTGTTTGCTGTTATCCAATTCTGTTTGCTGTTCTCTCCAAGGCTGTTTGCTGTTCTCTCCAAGGCTGTTTGCTGTTATCCAATTCTGTTTGCTGTTCTCTCCAAGGCTGTTTGCTGTTCTCCAAGGCTGTTTGCTGTTATCCAAGGCTGTTTGCTGTTCTCTCCAAGGCTGTTTGCTCTTCCCTCCAAGGCTGTTTGCTGTTATCCAATACTGTTTGCTGTTTTCGAAGGCTGCTTCATGTTCTCCAAGACTATTTGGAGAACTCCAGTCATCTAGTCATTATAATCCTGCTTGTTCCAGTCATCCAGTCATTATAATCCTACATGCTCCAGTCATCTAATTACAATCTCATGCATTCATGATATTGCTGCTGCTGTTACTGCTCCAGCTGGTGCTGCTGCTCCTGCTCCAGCTGCTGCTGCTGCTCCTGCTCCAGCTGCTGCTGCTGCTCCTGCTGCTGGTACTGATGGTAATACTGTTATCCTGCTTGTATATCATTTACTTGTATTCGTGTACATGTGAACATTTCCGTCCCTTAATTGTAAACTCTGTCAGCAGAACTATTCGCAATCTTTGCCTCATCATATGCGACAAAAATCGCGGAATTCAGAGATAACACCATCAATGGGTGTCCAAGAAATGTGGAAGTACTTGATTGATGTACTGCCGGGAATCTTGGGGAAGTAGCCGAAGTTTGTTAACTCTGCACAGGAGTGTAAAGATGTTGCTGTTTCGGATTTAGCTACTCAGAACGAAGTGTCCATGTAGCACGGGCTATGGTGAGCCCGTAAGTGTAAAGATGCCAGACTTTGTCTTATGCCTCCTTCGCCTCTCTTCTCCACTCACTCACTCCTCTTTTCCTGACTTCTCTTCTCCTGACTTCTCTTCCCACTTGCTATCCCGGTCGACCGCACTTTCAACAATCTCTGTCAGGCCGGATAAAAAGGCCACTCCTCCCTAACCGGTATATAATACCGGTTAGAAGGTTAAGCCGGCTAAACAGCAGCAGCAGCAGCAGCAGCAGCCTCTTGCTAACCGGTTCTACAGACTCTATGCCGCACAGAGCCTCAACCTACAGCCCCTTCAAACCTAAGGCTTTATTTTCATAAATGTTTCTGCTATATTATTATTTTTGGTTGTTGGTATGCTGCTGGTATGTGGTATGTGGTATGTGGTATGTGGTGTGGGATTGAAGTGGGAGTGTCTTACTGTGGGGTGGGGGGTGGGGGGTGTGATTTATAGATCTGGCAGAGCTATATATAAATGCAAACATTTTTTGCAACCACTTTTCAACCCCTGTGCATCTATCAGTAATCATTACGGCTTTCTTAACATTTTATTAAACAGTTTACGAACTTGGAAGATCAAATCATCCAAGGGGTGTTATTGTTATAATCTCTTCTAGTGGCTTAGAACTCTTCAACATTTTATTAAATGTCAACAAAGACTTAATATTTGAGGAAAGATGGACGGGTTTTGTAGATGGATTGAGACTTTCAATTGGGGGATTAATTACATGTATACACGTTGTTGCTTTAGAATCAGCTGTTCGGATTCAAAAGCTCCAAGTAGCACGGTCTATGGTGAGCCCGTAGTCGTATATCTACACATATCCGCCACAGGTCTCTGGCCTCTACGAGTCACTAAAATGACCTTTGACTGGAGGGGTCAAGCTCCGGGAATTCTGTCATCTCCAACTGCGCATTTAAGGGCTCTAAATCATAAGTAAACTCCCTATGTTAGGTTAACATTGGGGGATACCTAGCATAGGTACCCCCGTTATACTTTGGAGTCCAAAGTAACATGCAGGTGCCAATGGGTTTATCGAGTCAGTGGTTACCTTATTATTATTAACATCTTTAGTGACAAAATTAATTACAATTTTGCCTAATCTGAGGATTTTGATAGACTTATTAGAGTGAGGATAATGCTGTTATTCACTGTCACGCAGGACAGAGGGTCATACATAAGACAATAGGTCTAAACTGTAGGCTGAAGCACATATATATCATGGTTACAATCAATGTTTTAATGTATGGATATGTGAAAACAACTTTCTATTGTGCGGAGGCGATAAACCAATGGTACCCCCAATTTGAGGGCTTGGTACAGACCCCCCAACGGTACCCCCATGTTAAGGGCTTGGTACAGACCCCCCCAAAGGTACCCCCATGTTAAGGGCTTGGTACAGACACCCCCCCCCCAACGGTACCCCCATGTTAAGGGCTTGGTACAGACCCCCCCAACGGTACCCCCATGTTAAGGGCTTGGTACAGATCCATCGTCGACGTCCCATTACAAGGAACGGCAGGCATCTGCACTCTCCCAGCACCTCCCATGTTAATAAAGGTCTGGCCTGCTGTATATCCCTAGCTTCCCCCCACAGTAATCACTCTCTCTCGCCTCTGCAAACTCTCCTCCATTAATGAAAAGTCTGGATTTTGTAAATCTTCAACACTCACGTAAATATGGTCCTAAACTTTCACTTCCTGTAACCCACCGTCATTTCACCTCAGTAAGAACAAGAAGCACTAAAAAGATAAAAAAGAAAATGAATATCTGTGCTGGATCCTATAAAAGCCGAGACATCCTTGAAATGAACAAATCCACAAGGGCCGTGACGAGGATTCGAACCTGCGTCCGGGAGCATCCCAGACATCCCTCAAATCCACCTTTTTTTGCTTTTATGCATCTCACTGCGTATAATGACTGTGGAAACACAGGCATGTGATGCATGCGTGGAAATTATTTTTAATCGCACTTGGAGATAGTCTAGAGACGCGAGTTCGAATCCATTTCAGTTCTTTTCTGTGTTGAATGTTCGATTCGACAGAATTTTTTTTCATTTTTATTTTACTTCAGTTAATGTTACTCTCTCTATTTTGCGCTCATTTTTCACGCTAAAACAAACTATTGAATTATCTGCTAAAAGGATCAGTATCTTAAGATATAATTAGAAGGGGGGGGGGAGGGGAAAGGGGTAATTAAGAGGATGATTAAAGCCGAGGGGTAGTTAAGGAGGTGGCAAATGGCTTGTACCAGACAGGAACAAGCAATTTGGCCAGACCTGACGAGGAGGGAGGGGGTCTGAACGTCGAATTAGCCGCGGACAGTGTAACAACCATCCCTGGCAACCATTACAGGAGGGGTCGTTACCCCCCCCCCCACCCCCCCAACCATCAACCAGCGGTGATGGTAGTTATATATAAGGCATGGTAGGATAGTTATCATCACCCCCAGCTGTCGGCAGCCTGTTATCAGCTGAAAGCATTATACTGGCGGGTGTTTATTGTTAAATATACCCCCCCCCTTAACCCCCCCCCCCTAACCTCATGCTTATTACGTGGGGGAGGGAGGGAGCGTGTGCGTGCTTGTGTGTTTACTATTTGTGCCCTGCAGGAGTGAGTTGCTAGCTCTTGGACCCCGCCTTGCTAATAATCGGTTGATCTTGACTCCCGACCTAATCTTGTCCATCACAGCTCTGCTACATTCTCATTTTTTTTTCTTTCTCTCTCTCTCTCTCTCTCTCTCTCTCTCTCTCTCTCTCCTCTCTCTCTCTCTCTCTCTCTCTCTCTCTCTCTCTCTCTCTCTCTCTCTCTCTCCCCCCCCCCCCCACTCTCCCCCCCACTTTCCCCCCCACTCTCCCCCCCACTCTCCCCCCCACTCTCCCCCCCACTCTCCCCCCCACTCTCCCCCCAACTCTCCCCCCCACTCTCCCCCCCACTCTCCCCCCCACTCTCCCCCCCACTCTCCCCTCCCAATCTCCCCCCCCACTCTCCCCTCCCAATCTCCCCCCCCACTCTCCCCCCCACTCTCTCCCCCCCACTCTCTCCCCCCCACTCTCTCCCCCCCACTCTCTCCCCCACTCTCCCTCTCCCTTCCCTCCCCCCCCCTCGCATCTATTTACTGCTAGGTGAACAGATGCATTAATTCGCTGAAAGAAACTGCTCATTTGTTTCTGCCTCGGCGGGAATCGAACCCTAGTTTGTGGACAGTGTGCGTGTGCGTGTAATTACCTAAGTGTGTGTGTGTGTGTGTGTGTGTGTGTGTGTGTGTGTGTGTGTGTGTGTGTGTGTGTGTGTGTGTGTACTCACCTAGTTGTACTCGCCTAGTTGTGCTTGCGGGGGTTGAGCTCTGGCTCTTTGGTCCCGCCTCTCAACCGTCAATCAACAGGTGTACAGATTCCTGTGTGTGTGTGTGCGCGTGTGTGTGCGTGTGTGTGTGTGTGTGTGTGTGTGTGTGTGTGTGTGTGTCTGTCTTTTAAAACTATGAATGGATTTCGCTTCCACAACCTGCTCCTTCAGTTCATTCCATTCTCCCACTACTCTCACGCTAAATGAAAACTTCCTAACATCTCTATGACTCGCCTGAATCTCAGGATTCCACCCATGCCCCCGTGTTCTATTGGTATGCAGTGAACATGTCCTCTATTTCCACCCGGTCAATCCCCCTAAATATTTTATACGTCTTTATCATTCTCTCTCTCTCTCTCTTTCTCTCTCTTTCTTCTCTCTCTCTCTCTCTCTCTCTCTCTCTCTCTCTCTCTCTCTCTCCTTATGGTGGCTCCATGATGGGGCTGCATAATCTAAGACTGGTCTCATGTAGGCTGTGTAAAGCGCTCTAAAGGCCTCCTTATTTAGGTTTTGAATAATATTCTGACTTATGATAGCATATTTACAGTTTTACCTGGTTGATACCTGGTTGATGGGGTTCTGGGAGTTCTTCTACTCCCCAAGCCCTGCCCGAGGCCAGGCTTGACTTGTGAGAGTTTGGTCCACCAGGCTGTTGCTTGGAGCAGTTTTACGCTATCCTATTTACAGTTCCCTCTGGAGTTAGTTAGGTTCGGAAGAGTGTGTATTTATATTTCCTAATTTGTATTTTTTTTATTGTGTCTGCGGAATCGAACTCTTAGCTCTTGGAGCCGCGGACTCACCTATGTGTGCATGCAGGACGAGTTCCAGCTCCCGGTCCCCCCTTACTACATATTATACTTCCTTAAAACGTAGCAAAAAACTAATCTGCTAACTTGTCCTCTCCTTGAAGCTCAGTACATCTGGTCACTTTGTACACTGACGAAAGGCTTTCTTACATATCTATGGATCATCTTAATTTCTAGATCATTGACGAACGAGGACAAGGATGAGAGGATCGTACATGTCCTATAGTCCTGTTCCCGTTAAGCAAATCGGTTCCGTCCATTTTATCAGTCTCTTGTAAACCTTGTGTGTCGTGGTCATGTCTCCTGTTCCTCTTATCCAGCGTAGCGAGGTCTAGGGCCCTCAGTCTTTCCTAGTAGCTCAGCCCTCTTTGTGTTATGTCCGGAACCAGTCTTGGAGCACACCTTTGAGCGTTCTATACTTCTTGTTTGTGCTTTTCTGATAGTATTTCCAACCTGAGACTATGAAGTCTGCACAGGCGCCTGACAGCTGGGTGGACAGGGCTTCGGATTCGTAGTCCTGAGGTTCCGGGTTCGTTCCCGGTGGAGGCGGAAACAAATGGGCAAAATGTTTCTTTAACCCTGAGGCCCCCCCTGTTACCTAGCAGTAAATAGGTACCTGGGAGTTAGACAGCTACTACGGGCTGCTTCCTGAGGGTGTGTAACAAAAAGGAGGCCTGGTCGAGGACCGGGCCGCGGGGACGCTAAGCCCCGAAATCATCTCAAGATAACCTCAAGATAACCTGAGAATACATATTATAGTGTTGGTTGAACGGGTCTGAAAAAAGTAGTGATTGGTCAATTGTACCATCGTTTAGAACCCTAAATCAGAATTCTGTTTTTTTTCAAGGCAACTTACACAACCTTTATTAGACCAGCACCGGAATATGCAGCACCGGCCTGGAAGCCGCACCTTGTGAAACCTAAAACTGACGTGGTACAGATGATTGTACCAAGATTAGTACCGGAACAACGGGGAACAAAGCTGTGAGGAGAGGTCAAGGTTGAGGGAACCAAATACTCATAACACTAATTGGCAAATGAAACGGGGGCTGGATATGATCACGACATAGAAGATAGAGAGGGGGATAGACATATGGTAGAGATGGACATGACCAGTTTGAATTGAAAGCAAGAGGCAAGGACATCACCGGGAGGCATTTAATACTTTGTACATTGTAATTAATGGTGATCAACAATTAATGGAATGTGGTGTGGAAGTTATGGAAGCCACCTCTTCCTTCAGTTACTTCATTCTTCGCTTCTTTCAACACTTCCTATTATTGGCCTTATTCTCCATTTTTTTCAAACTCGTTCTCTTTTTCCTTCTTTCCATCCCCTTCTTTCTTTTAACTGCTTCACTGATTTATTTCCTCTTTGGCTCTATTCTTTCTTGCCCCCCCTCTCCCTCTTTTTTTCTCTCATGTTCCTCCTCCTCCTTCCTCCTCCTCTTCTTCCTTCCTCCTCCTCCTTCCTTCCTCCTCCTCCTTCCTTCCTCCTCCTCCTTCCTTCCTCCTCCTCTTCCTTCCTCCTCCTCCTTCCTTCCTCCTCCTCCTTCCTTCTCCTCCTCCTCCTCCTCCTCTTCCTTCTTCTCCTCCTCCTCCTCTTCCTTCTCCTCCTCCTCCTCCTCTTCCTTCTCCTCCTCCTCCTCTTCCTTCCTCCTCCTCTTCCTTCCTCCTCCTCTTCCTTCCTCCTCCTCTTCCTTCTCCTCAGGTCCTTCAGTGATGTAGATACAATATTTAATTTGTGATTCATGTCTTATGGAATCAGCAAGTAGGAATCAACGATTGGGCAAGTGGAGCTGACGTGAATTAAGCATGTTTCTTTGAGAGTGTTGTGGTGATTGTGGTAGTTGTGGTGGTAATTGTGGTGGTGGTAGTTATGGTGGTGGTAGTTGTGGTGGTGGTGATTGTGGTGGTGGTAGTTGTGGTGGTAATTGTGGTGGTGGTAGTTGTGGTGGTGGTGGTGGTTGTTTAAGATTAAGCCACCACAAGAGGTGGCATGGGCATGTATAACCCGTAGGTGGTAGATTTTTTTTTGGAGTGAATGTGGTTTTTGGTGGTGGATACCCTCCTATCCTTGCTTTCTCCCCCCCCCCCCCCTCATCTTGTACACAAACTTTACGTAAATATGATAATGATTGCATTGAAGACGATGACATATCCAGCACATTTACAAGTTTATTATGTAAACCACATTTTTCGAAGGAATCCTAATTCATCCTTTATCAAGGTGCTGTTAAGCTATGAATTGGGTCTCTCCTTCACCTTTACTGATGGCCATGGGCCACAGGTGATGGCCCTGGACCACAGTTGATGGTCCTGGACCACAGTTGATGGTCCTGGGCCACAGTTGATGGCCCTGGGCCACAGTTGATGGTCCTGGGCCACAGTTGATGGCCCTGGGCCACAGTTGATGGTCCTGGGCCACAGTTGATGGCCCTGGGCCACAGTTGATGGTCCTGGGCCACAGTTGATGGTCCTGGGCCACAGTTGATGGCCCTGGGCCACAGTTGATGGCCCTGGGCCACAGTTGATGGCCCTGGGCCACAGTTGCAATGAGCCTCTAGCTATGCAAGTATGCAATGTATTCTCTCATTAGCATTGTACTAATGACTGAAAGAATATCTACTTTGGTATGCACGTGGAGTGCACACAGCAATGCAAAAGTAATTTCATCCATACGCATATGTCGTACCTAATAGCCGGAACGCACTACTCGGCCTAGGATGCAAGGCCCGGTTTGCCTAATAGGCAGAGTGATTTTCGCTATTTTCAAACAAAATTACTCCCTATTGGTTTATTTTAAATA
>NC_091180.1:23732052-23742052 GCF_040958095.1 Procambarus clarkii | reverse complement strand
GTGTATGGTCGGTTTAATGGGCAGGTGTATGGTCGGTTTAATGGACAGGTGTATGGTCGGTTTAATGGGCAGGTGTATGGTTTAATGGACAGGTGTATGGTCGGTTTAATGGACAGGTGTATGGTCGGTTTAATGGACAGGTGTATGGTCGGTTTAATGGACAGGTGTATGGTCGGTTTAATGGACAGGTGTATGGTCGGTTTAATGGACAGGTGTATGGTTTAATGGACAGGCGTATGGTCGGTTTAATGGACAGGTGTATGGTCGGTTTAAAGGAATCCACGTAATTAATTTAACATGAACTTAGATCTAACCTAACCTGCAGTATACTAACCTGTCTAGGACAATCCTACACTAACCACCTAGACACAACTAACCTAACCAATGCTAGCCTGGCCTAACCAAACCCAAAGCGAACTTAACCTAACGTTAAACTAACCTCTCCTAACCTTGCCTATTCTAACCTTATCTAACTTAAATCTAACCTAACCTACACTAATTTATCCTAATTGAACCTTTTTGCCAGCTAAGCAAAAGGCTTGATTAGCTCACCAGACTGAGCTCAGTAGGCACCAGATGCACTATTGAGCTTAGACTGATTATCAGCCTTATATATAAATATAAAACCAGCTATGAAAGATGCTGTTGATGTAATTTAATAATTAATCATATTTCGGCTGGTTCGGTTGTGGCGAAATTGTATTTTATTAAGTTTATGAAGATCTTACGTTCGTGTTTTCGTATTCACGAAAGATCATGGTTGTTTATGTCGTAACAAGTGCGTCTAAGGGTTGATTCAGTGTCTCACGGGTTTTGTCGTATTTAAGTACTGCAATTCGGTTGCTTAGAGGATGTTGATTGCAACAAATTGTCGACATATCTGGCGGCTCTAAGACATGTTTTCCAACTTAACCGACTTGAGTTACACCGTCACTTTTAACGACGTTGGTCAAGGTGTGATATTTCTTGCGTCGTATTAACAAATCATCGCGTGTGTCTATGGTTGAGAGAGCGTACTCACCAAGTTGTGCTTGCGGGGGGTTGAGCTCTGCTCTTTCGGCCCGCCTCTCAACTGTCAATCAACTGGGTGTTTTTTACACACACACACACACGCACACACACACACACGCACGCACACACGCACGCACACACACACACACGCACGCACGCGCGCATACACACACACACACACACACACACACACACACACACACACACACACACACACACACACACACACACACGCACACACGCACACACACACACACACACATCCCCAAGAAGCAGTCCGTAACAGCTATCAAACTCCCAGCTACCAATTTACTGCTAGGTAACAGTAGCATCAGGGCTATAGAAACTGTGCCCAATTTCTTTCTGCAAATCGCCGGGGAATCGACCCCCCCCCCCCGGATCATAGGATTACGAGTCCCAAGCGCTGTCCACTCAGCCTCAGGCCGAGTGAGTGTGTGCGCGTGCGTGTGTGTGTGGGAGTGGCTGAGGAAGCTGGCCAGGTCACTCGAGAGCATCAACCCGCACTGACAAGTGTGCCTTTGGTGCACCTCCCTCCTCCCTACCAGCCTCCCCCAGACTCCCTCTATAAGCCTCCCCCAGACTCCCTCTATAAGCCTCCCCCAGACTCCCTCTCTAAGCATCCCCCAGCACGGCTCAATCTCCTTTCCCCTCTAGACTCCACAGGGATTAGAGCCTCCCTCAGCCTTCGTGAGCCTGTCTCAGTCAAGCTTCTTTCAGAACGCAGTATTCAATAAGCACAAGGACACTCATCTTCCTCATCCTACAGATATTTGGAGGAAGGTTCTGTCTGTCTCATGCTCTCAGCTACACTCTTAGTTCGTCACCAAGTCGCTCTTCAGGTCACCAATCCATCAGCTTCTTCCTTGTGAGTTTTGGTATCGGGTTTCTATATATATATATGTATATGTATCTGATAAATGTTGCGTCAACACTGACTTTGAGAAAACTCTCCAGACATCTACATGAAGGTTTTCCTGGTGTGTGCCCTAGCTGGCTGGCTGGCTGGCTGGCTGGCTGGCTGGCTGGCTGGCTGGCTGGCTGGCTGGCTGGCTGGCTGGTGGCGCTACAGGTCCAACGCCAGGCTCAGGGCTACTGGTAGTGCAGGTTGGGTGGTGGTCCGACCGGCGAAGGAGCAGGGAATTGGGGGGGGGGGAGTGGAGTGAGGCATTATTGTTAGTGTTGATGTTGTCATTAGGAGCTGAAAACATAAGATTGACAATATACTGAGTGCGATGCTTTATCTCCAATGATTACTCCCATATCCTCTACTCACACACACACACACACACACACACACACACACACACACACACACACACACACACACACACACACACACACACACGAGAGAGAGAGAGGGGCAAGGATTAAGATCGACAATGAGGTACACAGATGGCGTATGAGAGAGAGTGTACACATTAGGTGTCAAAACAGCAGAGGCTCGTTAGTATGGAGAGAGACGTGTATAGTGTTGGGTAACACAAGAGGCTCTCGTCCTCGCCTGCTGGATGTGGGCACCCTGGTGGTAAACCCTGGTGGTAATCCCTCCACAGGGGCCACGGGGGGCGCCCTGGCTATGCCATTCAGTTTGCACTACTAATGTGGAGTCTGAGATTAGCTTTACCGAGGTAGCTGAAACCTTATCATCCCAGAGTATGAACCATCCCAAGGCATGAACTATCCCAGGGCATGAACCATCCCAAGGCATGAGCCATCCCAAGATATGAACCAAATACCAACTTAGGTAGATTTTGAACTAATTAGGTAGATTTTTAGGCAACCAGGCAATACCTTGAGTCTCATACACAACGTGAAATAAGAAAAGACATTTTTTTCCTTGGGTATAAATTCAATTAATTATATAATGTGGGTTTATGCAAATATAGACCTTTCTTAAGGTCAGAAAAGAGGTCTTTGGGTAAACTTGATTCCCCCCCCCCCCCTCCACACACACAGTGATTACTGAAACGGGCCTAAAAAGTGAACGAAACCACCTTTCGAGCCAATTGATTCGAGCACAAGTCTAATCGGGTTGTAAGCCAAATAAAGACATGTACAGATTTGACTTAATCAGCATTTGAATAAAGCATTATAACTAGACCGCGACTGAGATAAAAATCAAACTAACAAGATCAAACAAACAACAAACAATTTCCGTCATAAAACGACCAGATTTCGGTCCTTTAAAAAAAAAAAATTAACATAACAATATTGGACATTTCAGTCACGTTCCTGACCGAAGGGGAACCTTGTTTCTGTCGAAGACCATTAACAACAGACTCTGGTCTGAAACTTTACAAGCATTATTTGGCGTAATTAATTGGCTAGTTCAAGAACTCATCTACGTTACTCACATCGATAAATCAAGTGATAATTGAGATTCCGGGTTTATTCAAGCCCAAGAGGGGGGGGGTGGACACGTTGTTAATTCAATCAACTCCATTGGTATGTTGCTCAATACTGGAGTCAAGGGACAGGTCACCCATCATGTCTTAGATCTGGATAGCGCCCCCGGAAGCCAAGTACATTACCAGGCAGGCAGGTATGTAGCCATGATGGTATAGGCAGAAAGGTATGCAGGATAGGTAGTCAGGTCTGTTGCTATGCAGGTTGCAGGCAGTGTAAGCAGTCAGGTTTGTAGGTATGCAGGCTGGCAGGTCTGTTGCTATGCAGGTTGCAGGCAGTGTAAGCAGTCAGGTTTGTAGATATGCAGGCAGGTATGTAGGCATGATAGTAGGCAGAAAGGTATGCAGGATAGGTAGTCAGGTCTGTTGTTATGCAGGTTGCAGGCAGTGTAAGCAGTCAGGTTTGTAGGTATGCAGGCTGGCAGGCAGTCAGGTCTGTAGCTATGCAGGCAGGCAGGCAGGCAAGAGAGGATTAGAGACAGCATCCCAAAACACCTCCAGGCGAGCAACCTGCTGCCTGCACCATCTCACAGACCACTCCAAGAAACCTTGCGGTTTTTAGCTTTTGGTACGAGCTCCAAGAGTCTTTTAAAAGTCAGAACATATATACACTAGCCGTTTAAGGGGGTTGAAAGGCGGCGACCAGGAGCTGGCACTCAAACTCTCACACCTCCCCCACCCCCAAACACACAGACACACACACACACACACACACACACACACACACACACACACACACACACACACACACACACACACACACCAAGCAGTTGTGTTTACCCAAATCGGACCAGCGGCCATAACTTGCAGACTAAACCCCTGCTATATGAATACGCTGTTGTTGTTGTTGTTTAAGATTCGCTACCTGTAACAGAAAGTTCCATGTAGCACGGGCTATGGTGAGCCCGTAGTATGAATACGACATTCCTAACACTCTGGCTAGCCCCAGGCTCTGCTAGCTAGCCTTATGCAATACTGCTAACTCGCCTCTGCAACCTGCAACCCCCCCCCCATCCAACTCTACTAGCTGCCCCCCTCGCTCTACTAGCTAGCTCTACGCCCTACTAGCTGACTACTTAGTACACACATTGGATCGTTAATGAAGTCACAAGGTAGTTAGTATACTAAGAAAGCAATTCGTATACGAGCTGGATAATTAATTCCTTAATTGGACAATTAGTATTTCATGCGAGTAGTTACGCGCTCAGAGAGATTAATGGGTGGCGGGGAGCGTGGTCATGCGCTTTCTCAATGAAGGAGATATTAAAAAGAGGTCATGATGTATACGAAGTTGTATACGTGTGTGTGTGTGTGTATGATTCTGTATACAATTTGTATGTGTTGGTGATGAGGGGGGGGGGGAATAATATCTGATATGTGTATATGTGTTTTTTTTATCCTACTAGGGTGTGTGTGTGTTTTATCCTATAGTGAAGTAATCAAAATTATATTATTCTAAATCAAAATATTTCAATGATTAATAAAAAAAATGTGTTTTCATATATTTTTAAATTAATAACATTTAAAATACTGTAATAAAAATAATAAAGAGTAATACAAATTGAATATTATATAATTTACGATATTCCTGTAGGAATAAGTTAATGGTTTTCTTAGAGAAGTGGATTGGAAGAATGTATTAAAGGAGAGGCAAGACATCAATCATCAGATTGATGATGAGATTGGGTATCTAAACATCAATCCTGAAATATACAAGAGACCAACCACAGTGACGAGACCAAAACAAAACAAATATATATATATATATATATATATATATATATATATATATATATATATATATATATATATATATATATATATAAAACGATGTTTTACAGACAGCAGAGCTGGAAAGCAACAGGGTTTCTCAAACATAAACCAGAAAAAAACAGAAAACAAGGTCACACACACACACACACACACATACATACATACATACATACATACATATATATTCACATACATTTCCTTAATCCTCCACGACTATCACCGTTTAAGCTAAAACCAGATGTGTGGAACTGCTTGTATCAACACCTTGAGACGTGCTGGTAAACCAGTCTGAGAATGACCAGGTAACAACACTCTGGTTAAGACCCATTACCATCTCGAGTGCTTTCCAGACTTGGTGAAGATCGAACTTCCGTCACACGATCATTACCACGCGAGTATGACCAGACAAAAAATAATAGATGTGTTATACTTACAAGATATATAATTATACCTTTTATACCTATAGGAGAGTGTTGTCTGTCCAAAATTGAAGCTTAGACGCTGGGGGCTAGTCTTATCCAATTTTGTAGGGTAAGTGGTCTGGGGTATGGGACGGACATAGGCTGGTCGGGGTAGGCCTAAGTTCGATGATTTAAGAAATATTAATAATTATTCTCACTCCATTATCCAATTCTCATAGATTTAATTCCCGTCAAGTTAGATGCCCGAAGAGTTTTTCACCAGAAAAAAATTATTTCCTTAAATCCATACAATAGTTTCATTGCTCTCTAATATATTTTATGAAAGGGGAAAAGGGACTAAAAGGGGGTGGGGGAATGGGGGGAAGGGAAGTGTAACATTTGTAACTTTTTGTAACGTCTGTAATGTTAACTGTTACCCGAGTCACGTTAAAAGCATAATGTTTCCTAATGACATTTTTGCTTATTTGTAATTTATTGTAACCTGGTAATATTGACCCTTATTGCTGTCACTGTTTTAGAAGCAGTTCTAAATCAGCCCCACTGCCGCGGGAGTGGTTACTGGGTCTAGCTAGCCACACTGAGCGGATGGTAATTATCAAAGCAACCCGTCCTCTTGCTAATTACGTCGCTTTTCGCTCGTATTCGCACTAAGGCCAAAAAAAATGGCCGTACTAGAAAAATGGAAGCGGCACGCAAAAAGTGACATATTGTCCCGTTTTCTGTTTTGGGTCCTCTGGCTTAGTCTGTTGCGTTAGGGGAGGACACTTTTAAATTAACGTTTCCGTGACGTTTTGAAACCTAAGGAGCATTTCCTTGCTCTCCTAATCTACCAGAGGACCCTCAATTTGCTGCTTTGGGTTCATTTCATTTGGAAAATTAATTTAATTTTTTTTTTTAATTCTAATACCGCGATTTTTGACCGTAATGACCGAAAAGCGACGTAGTTTGTAAGATGACGGTCTATTCTAAGACTTGCTAACCTCAAAGCTGGCAAACAAGGCTGCCTTTACCCCCAATAAAAATTTAGGTATTCCAAGATTGTTACAAATATGGAAAGTTATTGGTATAATTAATCAAATTAATGGCCCACTAACGGGGATTGGGGGGGGACACCACTTAATTGTGCCCTTTGTGATAATTAGGCCTGTAATTACTTAGGCCCTGATGTTGAAATTACTTTATTTTTGTATTTCATAATTTGATAATTACTGTAGAGGATTTGAGGAATTCCTTCCTGAAATGATGGGATTTTAGATAATTACGTCTGAAATCGAGGGTTTTATATCATTTAATGATTTCCCCTTCTACTAAACATTACGTTAGACCAGTTGGAGAGTTTGTTCACTGACCAACCAGCAAGGATATATATTTCCTTTTTGGGCAGTGAACAGTTGCGGTGACCTTAACAGCCAAACAACAGTCTAATAGGCTTTGAACCCATCATCAAACGAGGTCAAGGAACAAACCCCCACAAGCGGAGTACAGTGTGTGTGTGTGTGTGTGTGTGTGTGTGTGTGTGTGTGTGTGTGTGTGTGTGTGTGTGTGTGTGTGTGTGTGTGTTCTCTGGTTAATAATGTCAAGTGGAAGATATATTTTTAAGGGTGAAGCATTCTGAGGCCCAAATTCTCACTCTGGGATTCTCATTATGGCGACGTTGGACGACGATTCCTCACGATTTCTGGGAAGGTTTGTTTTGCTCATTATATTCATGAGTGCGAAGCCAGGAGTGTATAATGGTCGTTGTGAGGGGGTGGTGGGGTGGTCGTAGTCAAGGTGGTAGTGGTGGTTGCAAGGGTAGAGGTTTTGAGGGGGATTTTTATAGTCGTTGTGAGGGGGGGTCGTTGTGAGAGGGGGGGCCGTTGTAAGTGGGGGTCGTTGTGAGTGGGGGGTGTCGTTGTGAGAGGGGGGGGGTCGTTGTGAGTGGGGGGTGTCGTTGTGAGAGGGGAGGGGTCGTTTGGCATCCCTAAGTATTGTGATTAGCAGCGGCCCGAGCATGGACTGAGTCACTGATCGGGTTTACCGAATGCGAACTTCACCGCGGTTAAATTTCTTGTGTGTAGAGTTTACTTTCTTGCGAGAGGGTAAACTACGGCTCTTGGGACCCGCCTCGCAGCTCTCGACCTACGGGTGTATTGGTTTCAGAGGATACTGGGGGACCTGTCATACTTGCATTTAAAGCTGTGAAAACTGGAGTTTATGTCCAACTACTTCACTACAGAAGGAAATGAATGCAGAAATAAATGCTGATTAGCATTGTAAATGTGTGGCCACGTCTGTGGTAGAAATTAATAAAAAATAATAAAAAAATAAAGACTTCTCAGTGAATTTAATTTCTTCAATACCTTGACACTGAAAAAAATATTCCAAAGCCTCTATGGCTCATTTAGGTACTTAATTCCAACGTGTGTCCACTTAATCATGTACTAACCTATTCTAAATAATCATTCCTTATCTGCCTTGTCTCATTCCCTGAGTATTTTAAATGCAGTGATCATGTCTCTCGATGTTCCTTTTTCTCCTGGTGTAACATGAAGTTGATGACTCCCGTCCTCTCTCATAGTGTAACACCGAATGCTTCGTTTTGTGTTTGAGGAGGTCAGGACTCCAGGCTGGTGCAGCATACTCCACGACTTGCTTGTGGAATATGAATGATATACAACAAGGTGAACGACTCCATGTTTGGTGTACGGACTTCAGGTGTCAGGGTCGTTGTAACATCAACCCAGAAGTCAGTCAGTCTGTCTCTGTCTCTCTCTCTTTCTGTCTGTCTCTCTCTCTTTCTGTCTGTCTCTCTCTCTTTCTGTCTGTCTCTGTCTCTGTCTCTCTCTCTCTCTCTCCCCGATTTCGGGATTCTTTCCTTTCTCATATATTTCCCTGTATCTGACCTCCTGGTCCATCCCCATATCCAACTTATTACTTTGCACTTGTTTGAGTTGAAGCCAAGTAGCCACTTGAGTGAACATTACTTCATTTTGTCCAGGTCATCCTGGACAAAATGAAGGAATATCCACTGAAATGAAGACAATGAAATCTCGTGCTATCTATATCGTCAGTTATCAGTGAATGGAAGAAATCTACATAGTCTTGTAGAACGTTGGCCATTCACGTAGATTAGGAATAAGCAAGGATCCGGCCCCAGATCACCCAACCACTTGGGCTGGACGGTAGACCGACGGTTTCGCTTCATGCAGGTCGGCGTTCAATCCCCGACCGTCCAAGTGGTTGGGCACCATTCCTCCCCCCCCCCCATCCTAAATCTTTATCCTGATCCCCTTCCAAGTGCTATATAGTCGTAATGGCTTGGCGCTTTCCCCTGATAATCCTTCCCCCCCGGCCTCAGATCCTTGCAATGATCAGTGTTGCAAGTAACAACATCTTGTCACTCTGAGGTCTCTCCTTACTCTCTCTGTGCACCCTGGAGAGGCCACTCCAGACCGACAACCAGAGCTCTGGAGCTTGTTTCGGTCCGTCTAATTACCCAATGGTTCCCAAAGCTATTCAATGCTTCATAAAGCTTCCCAAAGCTATTCAAAGCTTCCCAAAGCTAATCAAAGCTTCCCAAGGCTATCCAAAGCTTCCTAAAGCTATTCAAAGCTAATCAAAGCTTCCCAAAGCTTCCCAAGGCTATCCAAAGCTTCCCAAAGCTTTCTAAAGTTATCCAAAGCTTCCCAAAGCTTCCTAAAGCTATTCAAAGCTACTCAAAGCTTCCCAAAGCTATTTAAATCTACCAAAAGCTTCCTAGCATTATGTAAGTAATAAAGACATATGATACATTTACTCACTATAATGTTGTTGCCGTATGTAGAAAATAGGGGGTGTACATATTTTTACTCTGAAATAATATAATTTAATAACGAAATTAGACGAAGCTAAGTGGCAGGTAATGCCATAAGAAGTCGGCGATCCGAGCGACAGTGGTGTGGAGTGACTTATCCGAGATATGTTATGGCATCTAATTTCGTTATAAACGTACACTATTTTAGAGTAAAAATGTATTTTTCTATGTTCTTCATTCAGCATTATATTGAGTAAATATGTCATATATCTTCTTTATTTAATGCTAGGAGGCCTTGCGTAATTAGATGGATTCGCTTTTGGTGTGACTTGAGTTCAAGTTCAACTTGAAACATGGGCCATGTAGCCACTCGAGCAGAACTCAACTCATAGAACTCAATTATGAACACGAAACAATGAGTATAAATTGGATAAGTTTAGATTTAGAAAAGACTTGGGTAAATACTGGTTCGGTAACAGGGTTGTTGATTTGTGGAACCAATTACCACGTAACGTGGTGGAGGTGGGGTCCCTCGATTGTTTCAAGCGTGGGTTGGACAAGTATTTGAGTGGGATTGGGTGGTTATAGATAGG
>NC_091180.1:23637052-23727052 GCF_040958095.1 Procambarus clarkii | reverse complement strand
CATACAAGGTACAAAGATGGTTATCATAAGTTGTGGAGTTCCTCCAGCTCCTCAGATGGCGGGCAGGAACCCTGGATGCAGTGTGCATTTCCCCTCTGTATCGCCACACTGAGGCGCTGGAAAAGCAAGCTGGCAGCTCTAGGGCCCTTTGCTGTTTCAATTAGCCTAGAACCCAATTCCTTGAAATAACTGGTGGCACTCTTACCCCAGGCGCCGAGTGTCTCAGAAGCTATGGGGACAAAATTGTAGTGGTGATCCAGTTCTCTGTATTTACAGGATTTGGCTGCTTCCCTGTGAGTGGCAGCGCCACCTGGTTGTACAACACTGAAGTCAATGTAGGTGTTAGCCAGGGTTGATACGCACGTGTAGTCCCACACCAACTGCTTGCCATTCTTCCAGGGGTTCACAGTGATACCATCTGGGCGACCAATAAGAGCATCAGAGTTATATATATATATATTTTTTCAGCTGGATTTTGAGCTGAAGATGGTCATTAAAATTGAATTGATTTGTTATATATATACGTCGTGGAGTTGGACACCCTGGTTCAGGGGCGCATGCAGGCGTGCGTGCAGGCCGAAATGTCAACATTCTGGCCTCAGGTCCACAGACAGGGTACGAATTTTGCCCCTCAGCGTGTGCTTAAGAACATAGAGTAACCAAGTGGTGGAACTCGTATCTGTACAAGCTGGAAGCACCAGTCTGACATGTAACCCACTCAGCCACCTCCCACAGGGTGGGTATTGGGGTTCATCACAGATAGGCCAAACCAGCTCCACAACTTTACCTCCCCCCCCCCCCCTTCCCGGACTTTACAAGGAGACATTTCGTTCTGTCTCGAGACATTCATGTCTCCACTTATGCTGGACATTATTATGTGGTGGGGGGGGGGGGGGGGGCGGGGGTATTTTATATTAAGTTCGTCTTAAATGATATTTTGAATTTTGAAAACTAAATCGTATATAAAAGTCTTTTGAGAGCCGAACTGTGTTTTTGAGTCAGTCTTTCATAGATGTTAACGAATGTGTTTTCGACTGCATATCTGTCTGTGTCTGTCTGTCTGTCTGTGTCTATCTGTGTCTGTCTGTCTGTGTCTGTCTATCTGTGTCTGTCTGTGTCTGTCTGTGTCTGTCTGTCTGTGTCTGTCTGTCTGTGTCTATCTGTGTCTGTCTGTCTGTGTCTGTCTGTCTGTGTCTGTCTGTCTGTCTGGGTGTCATGCAGGGGGTGACGTGTCTTGTAGCCTTGGGAATTACGGCAGTTTTTCGCTGCTGTGGGGAGTGTAATAGGAGAAAATGGTATAATAGTGAGTCTAGACTATTAGGGCAAGATCTTAATGGTGTAATTGGTGTTTAAAAATAGCAGAATATGAAATAAAAATTATAAGGGATGGTGGAGAGGTAGACTGGGGGGGGGGAAGGGGAATCCTGGGGATGGGGGTAGGATTGGGGATTGGGGGGGATAGGTTGGGGAAGGGGTTGGCTGGGGGAGGCAAACACTAAGGGAGGGGAACGCTGAAAAAGGGGGGGTAAAGGGAGGGCATTTGGCAGGGGAAAAAGACTAACCTGGGGTAGGGGGGATGAGGAGGGGGGGGGATGGGGCTAGAGATGCGAGGTGCGGCTGGTTACAGCATCTTGTTGGTAACCGGATCTATTTATGACGTCACTACCCCCTTACCTCACCCCCCCCCCTTCCCTCCCTGCGAATCCCCCTCCTCGTCCTCCTGGCGAGGGCTTCGTCTTTGCGAAATTATATACTCATTAATCGATTCCCGCTATCGCCCGTATGGGTGATGAGAGGCGGAAATGGGAGAGAGGGAAGAAGGAAGGAGAGGCAAAGGGAGAGGGAATGAAAGGTAGCGAGCAACGAGGGAGAGAATGGGAAGGGTGGGACGGGGGAAGGGGTTGACAGGTATCTGGGATTCTGTGAATATTTTTATTGTGGCTGAGAAATCGGAGGTTCCTTATCCCTTTTCCCCACAATTAAAAGTAGCATCAGTCCCTCTTAGAGCAGAGCAGCTTCCTTGGTCACACACACACACACACACACACACACAGAGGGGGGCCGTGGCTGAATGGACAACGCTTGGGACTCGTAATCCCAGGGGTCTGGGTTCCATCCCTGCCGCCGGCAGAAACAGATGAGCAGTTTTTTTCACCCTGATGCCCCTTTTACCTAGCAGTAAATAGGTACCTGGGAGTTGGACAGCTGTTACGGAACTGCTTCCGGTGTGTGTGTGGGGGGGGGGGAAATTTTATTTTAGTAGTTAGTAACAGATGCTTGATTGACAGTTGAGAGGCGGGCCTAAAGAGCAGAGCTCAACCCCCCCGCAAGCACAACTAGGTGACTACAACTAGGTGAATACATCTAGGTAAATACAACTAGGTGAATACAGACCCAGGAAGCAGCCCATAACAGCTGTCTAACTCCCAGGTGCCTATTTACTGCTAGGTAACAGGGGCATGAGAGTGAAAGAAACTCTGCCCATTTGTCTCTGCCATCACCAGGGATTACGAGTCCAGAGCGCTGTCTACTCAGCTATCGGGCCCCTCATATATATATATATATGTGTGTGTGTGTAACTGTTTCGTGGCCGAGTCATCAGATAACGACTGCTCAATCTCCTGCTGCTTACGATGCAGGAGAACAAGGCATTTAGACGATAACCATCATGATATCACTTTTGTTGAGACGGGCTGGCCCGCCCACCGACTCAACTTTTATGACTTGCTATCAATTTCTTTAATTTCACTCCGAAGCAGATTATTTTGACCATAGGCAGATGCTGTTTACTTAATTGTATTATATTTTAATTGGATATGATATGGAATTATCATATCCATACCATAAGGCTCGCATACCTCCCGTGTTAAACAATATATCTACCCTGTCGATTCCTCTTAGAATTTTCTAGGTAGTGATCATGTCTCCCCCGTGCTCCTGTGTGTGTGTGAGAGAGAGAGAACGTCTTGTACCCGTCTCTCTACCATCCCTTCCCCTACAACCAAGTCAAAAGACCATTAGCGCAGTCAAGCGTCACACACCCCTTTCTCACCCTCTTTCCCATCCCCCCTTTCCTATCCCCCCTTTCCTATCCCCCCCTTCCTGATGACTAGCCAAATACCTTTCCAGAGCAGCCGAAAATCGTCCTCTCCACTCCCTGCTTCGTCAACATTAGAATTTAAATATTCACATTACCAAAATAGCAAACCTTTCCTCGGAGGTGGAAGGTGGATTGTTGAAGGGGAAGAGAGTGGAGGGTGCTGGGAGTTGAGGTGAGAAGGAAAGGGGGGACAGAAAGAGGGATTTGGAGAGGGGGGATTGGGGGGGGGGAGAGAGAGGTAGGTGTGTGTGTGGGGGGGGAGGGGAGGGGGCCGAAAAGGTCGACACAATTAGCTAGAGTCGTTAAGGTGTTGCAGGCAGACGAGGTCGAGGGGAGGAAGGTGTTATTAGGACCCATAGAGCTTGGAAGGATTGGCCACTATGGATGGTTCATGGAGTCGTCAGCTGGTTGGCTGGCTGGGGGCTCTATCGGTGCTTGGAGCCAGGCACTCTATCCCTCGCTGTTTTTTATCGACCGAAGACTTGATTTCGTTTTCAGTTCTTGCATGATGCATTGTTCTTGCCTTGTTCTTTCATGGTGCATTGTTCTTGCATTGTTCTTGCATGGTGCATTGTTCTTGCATTGTTCTCGCATGGTGCATTGTTCTTGTATGGTGCATTGTTCTTGCATGGTGCATTGTTCTTGCATTGTTCTCGCATGGTGCATTGTTCTTGCATGGTGCATTGTTCTTCATGGTGCTTTGTTCTTGCATGGTGGCAATTCCCGGAGAAAATAATTTTCTATTGACTGACCTGCCGACTTCTGGTGGAACGGTCAACGGTCAACAATACGGAATGGAGGTGTCAAGCCACAGGCCAAGACGGACCTGTCAAGCAAGGGAGTGTAAGGCACATCTAACAATCTGGTCTCGAACACACCTGTCAAGCCAGGGTACAGGTCAAACTGGTCTGGGGCCAGATTCACGAAGCAGTTACGCAAGCACTTAGGAACCTGTACATCTTTTCTCAATCTTTGGCGGCTTTGTTTACAATTATTAAACAGTTAATGAGCTCCGAAGCACCAGGAGGCTGTTTATATCAATAACAAGAGTTGATTGGCAAGTTTTCATGCTTGTAAACTGTTTAATAAATGTAACCAAAGCCGTCAAAGATTGAGGAAAGATGTACACGTTAGTAAGTACTTGCGTAACTGCTTCGTGAATCTGGCCCCTGGGCCTCGCGGCTGAGTGGACAGCGCTCGGGGGTCGTAGTCCTAGCTTGGATCGTCGACTTCCTATGGCGTCAGCTGCCATTTAGTTTCTTCTAATTTCGTTATAAAATGATATTATTTCATAGTAAAAATATTTTTTTTGGTTCATGTTCAACATTCAGCACCAATATTATAGTGAGTAAATATATAATAGTTCTTCATTATATTACTTAAGGAAAACGAAATACATGAGCGGTTTCCTATATATATATATGAACACATCCTTGAAATTATTGACAAAAAATGCATAAACTTTTAATAATTAAATCACCGTAAATACACACGGGAATATTTTGCGTATAATAATGTTCTTCAAATGTAATTATGATTATGCATTATGTATAACCGTTCTTCTCCAGTTACAACAGTAGTTATCTTGAGGTTATCTTGAGATGATTTCGGGGCTTTTTAGTGTCCCCGCGGCCCGGTCCTCGACCAGGCCTCCACCCCCAGGAAGCAGCCCGTGACAGCTGACTTAACTCCCAGGTACCTATTTACTGCTATGTAACAGGGGCATTCAGGGTGAAAGAAACTTTGCCCATTTGTTTCTGCCTCGTGCGGGAATCGAACCCGCGCCACAGAATTACGAGTCCTGCGCGCTAGTAGTAGTAGTAATTACATGTAATTACTGTGTTACATAATGGTGATTAATAACAACCTTATTGTACAAATTTATATTGTTTTAAATCGCCTTTAGATTTGTAGTATAGATTTTTCTCCATTTAAACATCACAGAGACATGAAGAGTTATAGACCTCATACTCCCGTAGGCACTGTTTGGTTAGGCAGTAACAGGTAAGCACTAACAGGTTAGCACAAGTTAGAACAAGTTAGGTGAGAAGGTGGTGGAGGCCAAGACCGTCAGTAGTTTCAAAGCGTTATATGACAAAGAGTGCTGGGAAGACGGGACACCACGAGCGTAGCTCTCATTCTGTAACTACACTTAGGTAATTACACTTAGGTAATTACAAACCACAATCGTCTGACAATTAAAATATTTGCAAGTGACACCATTGTCCCTTAGTCACAATAGGGCGTGGTGAGGTCATTTAGAGGTCAAAGACCCGACCTGGTCACTCAACCAGGGTGACACATGCTTCAAGGTCACCTCCGTCACATCTCAGGTCAGAGGTCAGGGCGTGGTGTGACCCTCCCATCTCTCGAGTCGGCAAACTTTGACCTCCTCAGATTAGCGCTTCTCAATGTCTTAGATCACATTCCTACTTTAGCCGTCCCTAACTTAACAAGACCTTCGCCATCCCTAACGTGGGGGGGAGGCAATTATCAGGGGAATGCACTAGGCCATTACGACTATATAGCTCTTGGAAAATGGGTTAGGATATTACGGGCTCACCATAGCCTGTGCTACTTGGAACTTGTTCCGAGTAGTTGAATCTATAACCCACAAGGTTATAGGTAACCCACAAGTGATCCCACAAGGGTCAGGATAAGGATTTGGGATGGGACGGGGGGAAAGGAATGGTGCCCAACCACTCTGGGTAAAATATATATTGATTACTTGGAACATAAAACGAATCTTACGACTTTTCTTATTCCTCCACAAGTCATCTTGAGGTTAGGCTAACCTCAAGGTTAGGTTAGGTTAGGTTAGGTTAGGTTAGGTTAGGTTAGGTTAGGTTAAGTCATGTATAAGAACATATAAAAATTAAGGACACTACAGGAGGCCTGTACGTGGCAGCTCCTATTTATATATCCACCCAGACTCGTTCGTGTGTGTGTCTGACCTGCGCTTGAAACAATTAAAGTGATCCCACGTGCATTGATTTACTTAGGAATCCGTCCATCAAATCAACAACACGATTTGCTCGTTCTCTTGAATAGCACGACGTATTTTGACGTATTAAATCCCTCTAAGGCCACTGAAGTTCTGAGAATCATAGCGGTTGGCAAGACTGTATGTGATGTGTCGTTTTCTGATTGATGAAGATTAAGCCACCCAAAAGGTGGCACGGGCATGAATAGCCCGTAAGTGGTGGCCCTTTGGAGCCATTACCAGTATCATTAGCTGATACTGGAGATCTGTGGAGGTGCGACTGAAAAAATTTCAACCCCAAACGTTTCCATCTAAATGAAATATAATATTTCCCCCCCCCCCTAACCTCCCCCCTCGCCCCAGTACTCCCCCCCCCCCCTAACCTCCCCCCTCGCCCCAGTACTCTCCCCCCCCCATTTAACACCACATTAATTATTTAAATCACTGAGGTTTGCAATACCCCCCACCCCAACCTCCAGCCCCCTCCCCCACCCCACCTCCAGCCCCCCCCCCTCCTCCATCCATAACAGTTGACTGAGTCACGCCGTCATTATATCGCTGTTAAAACCGATTATGGGTTTAATTACACGCGCCTCCAGGGAGCACACACACTATATATATATATATATATATATATATATATATATATATATATATATATATATATATATATATATATATTGGCAGCCGGATTTCTTTTAAACATTGAATGTGACCGCATATTCTGTGTTTACTATCTTCTGGTTTAGGGCTTCTATCCCTCTAACTATTATTCTTGCATCAGGGTTTAGTTGTGAAAGAGGAGTTCTCCAAAACTCGTGTTCGGTTTTCAAGGTGAAGAAAAAAAGTGAATTAATATAGAATGTATTACACTTGTTACATAATTGCACAACGTTTCGAACCTCCATGGTTCATTCTCAAGTGATAAGAAATTACAGATCTCGTTAGATTTATACCATTATGAGGTCAGGTGAGAAAACAGGTAGAATAAAGGAAAAGGCAAGGGTATAAATAGTGGATAAATAGGGGCATAATAGGGGATAAAGCACATACAATGATTAATCGGGTGTAATAGGCCTATTATGTTGAGCAGTGTCTTGTGTGTTGGCATCGTTATGTTCCGGTCTTGTTCTTAGTGGTGGCTAGAGTAAATAGTTCCGTGATTTGGGTATTCATGGTAGGTTGTTCTATTCTTGTGTGGATTGCTTCAAGAATTTGTAATCTTCTTACATCCTGGGTTTTGTCTATTATACAAGCGCTTTTATTCAACATTTCTCTTGTTAGGGGAGATGTCATGGGCTTGTCTCATGTGATTCCTGGGGGCACCAGATTGAAAGATGACAGGTCTAACGCCTCGTCAGCTTGGTCGACGTCATACCTATGTACTTAGATTGAAGGTTACATCCTTCGTGGAGGCAAGTGTACATGTATACCACGTCTGACTGCTGTAAAGGGTTCTCCGTCGGCTTCGGGCTGTTTTTAATAAGGAGGTCTGTAGTCTTCTTTGTTTTATAGAATATGATCAGGTCTATATTTTGGTTAGGAATAATGCTTTTTTACTCCTTTACGAATTATTTCCTTCATTATTATTTCTTCTATGTTCAGTGTGTATAATGGATTTGTAATATCATTTTGATTTGTAATGTACAAATCAACTATGCACAGTGACCCTAAAAAGCTTGAATTTGTGTCCTCTGTAAAGTTGCTGGTTTCAGGAATTCCTCTTTTGCCAATTTAGTAGATTCCTGTTTTTATTTTGTATTTTTATTTTGTATTTGTAATATTTTATTTGCGATCATATCGTCTCTTCTATTTTCTAGCTTTGGCATATTTAACGCCTCTAAGTCTCTCCTCGTATTGAAGGGACGACGACGTTTCGGTCCGTCCTGGACCATTCTCAAGTCGATTGTGATGAGGACAGGTAGGGACAGGCAAACGTCGTCGTCCCTTCAATTTCTAGTGTGTGGTCTGGTCAACTCTCTCCTCGTATCTCTTGTGTTTTTTTCAGCTCCGGACGCCGTTTTCTATCATACCATTGCACATTTTCCAGTTTATTGATGTGCTTCTTGAGATTTGGGCACCATACAACTGCTGCATATTCCAATTTTGCCGTGACGCATTGGTGGAAAGCAGTGACGCATTGGTGGAAAGCAGTGACGCATTGGTGGAAGGCAGTGACGCATTGGTAGAAGGCAGTGACGCATTGGTGGAAGGCAGTGACGCATTGGTGGAAGGCAGTGACGCATTGGTGGAAGGCAGTGACGCATTGGTGGAAGGCAGTGACGCATTGGTAGAAGGCAGTGACGCATTGGTGGAAGGCAGTGACGCATTGGTGGAAGGCAGTGACGCATTGGTGGAAGGCAGTGACGCATTGGTAGAAGGCAGTGACGCATTGGTGGAAAGCAGTGACGGATTGGTGGAAGGCAGTGACGCATTGGTAGAAGGCAGTGACGCATTGGTGGAAGGCAGTGACGCATTGGTAGAAGGCAGTGACGCATTGATAGAAGGCAGTGACGCATTGATAGAAGGCAGTGACGCATTGATAGAAGGCAGTGACGCATTGATAGAAGGCAGTGACGCATTGATAGAAGGCAGTGACGCATTGATAGAAGGCAGTGACGCATTGGTGGAAGGCAGCGACGCATTGATAGAAGGCAGTGACGCATTGGTGGAAGCAGCATTGCAGTAGCAGGAGCAACCCTAATATCAAACAACAAAACAAACAACAAAAGCGAAAATTCGAACTCAAATCGCCCCCCCCCCCTCCAATGAAAAAAAAAGGTCGACTCCAAAATACATAAATAAAAAAGGTCACATTACGAACCAATAGTAGTTCGTGTATTTGATACTGTAGCCAAACTTCAGCTCCTGATTCGGTCGAATCAGCAACTGCTTTTCAGGAATCATGGTAGCAGGAACATTAGCCTCAGAAGCAACAGCAGCAGCAGCAGCACCACCAGCAACAGCAGCAGCAACAGCAACATCCGTAGCAACAGCGGTAGCTGTATACAGCATTGTCCAGATTCATCATATGCAACTCGGGAGGGCATCAGTCGCAATATTATCAAGGCTCAGTGCATGTTCGTCACTGCTGTGAATTCTAAAGATATTTATACGTCATCTGGCCGTACTTAAAGATGCTGCGATCTCTCTCTCTCTCTCTCTCTCTCTCTCTCTCTCTCTCTCTCTCTCTCTCTCTCTCTCTCTCTCTCTCTCTCCGTATTTCTTATAGTAGAGAGAGAGAGAGAGAAAAGGAATGAACTTACATACCAAAGCTCATCTAATCTTCAATATTAGATGATCTGATATTTGAAACAAACAAAATTGCATCACAGTTAACTCACGGCAAGATCCGATCTCAAGCCCATGACAAAGGTACTTAATTACCCAATTATGGCGACGCAAACTGGCTGCAGGTGGTCGTAGCGAGATTTAGCTGTTAGATATACAGCCATTTAACTGCTTGACCTCTAATGTGTACGTGTGTGTCATAAATTAGTGCGTAGGTCAGGAAGTCGGGTCACGGGAGCTGGAGTGTGTTGGGTGGAAGATCACGTCATTATAGAGGTGTGTGTGTGTGTGTGTGTGTGTGTGTGTGTGTGTGTGTGTGTGTGTGTGTGTGTGTGTGTGTGTGTGTGTTAAGCAAGCATTTTTTGATCGGCTCACAGACAGTCATCCTGGGAATGCGAAATATATTTACATGGTCAAATGCTTACATCCGTTCGGCTTCCAGCCGAACGGACGATTAATGCACGCACACGCACATATTAATTTTAAGTGTGCATGATCGTTCTCATGTGCAAGTCTTGGTGGAAACTAGTTAGCATTCCCGTATGTAATTAGTGAGTGTGTGTGTGTGTGTGTGTGTGTGTGTGTGTGTGTGTGCGTGTGTGTTTTTATGGCTTTCGAGCGAGTGTGTGTGTGTGTGAGTGCGCACGCGCGCGTGCTTTATAATGAGGAAGGCATCATATTTCAGCTTCATAACTGACGGCAGTGTAGAGGGAGTGTGGGAGCAAGAGCGGGCCATGCGCCAAGCCTCGCATAAACGCATGCAAGCACATGTACTCTCTCTCTCCTTATGTGACCTCCGTGCGTGAGGGCGCATGCGCCTGCCTTCGTTACACCCCCGGCTGTTTTTGATTTCGTAAACTGATACTGGAGACTTGGGCAGTGTTATCCTGAAAGTTGTTTAGTATAGCGTGTGCTACTTTACTGATTGCTTGTTTATTCGAAAGTGGAGGCAAATTAGGCTGTTACTTCTCCCTCCTTTGCTGTGATTTGTTTTGCCTTTGGATAGCTATAGCTATTAGGGGGGGGGGGAGATATCTTGTAGCTAGAGGTGTAAGATATCTTGTTTTTTAGAGTAAATATTCATGGTGGTGATTGATCACACACACACACACACACATACACATACATCTGCCTATCCACACCACACACCTGCCTATCCACACCACACACCTGCCTATCCACACCACACACACCTATCCTTACCTATCCTCACCCCCAGGAAACTCAATATGAGCCTTCATCTTCCACAAGCTTTACGTACACGCCAAGAGGAGCTTGGATGGATTCCACGAAGTAAATATTATAGAAGTGGGATTTTGTATTTAAGATAAAGAGGACAGTGAATTCAAGCTGTGGACGGAGGCACTGGGAATTCAACTCAACGATTGAAGAATCGTGAATTTAAGCCAAACGTGTGACGCAAACTGAAGACAAAAACTTGGATTCACCTAAAAGATCTGGAAATTTGGATTCTAACTTAGAATAAGAAAAAATGGGGGGTGACTTAGAGGTTTAAATTGTTAGTCGAGACGCGACTGGAAATGAGTGGAAGTGAATCCTTCAGGATAAATGCTTGCGGATGCCCCACAATTCCAGCTGAATGTTGAGGGGGATGGGGGGGGGGGAATTATTTGTTGCAGCTGCAAGCGGTTGTAACAAGGGAAGCAACAGCAGACGTTGACGTAATTGCAAGACGAGTAACATAATTGTTGAAGGTGGTACCATTAGCTAGCCCGTGGGTGTGCCCATGGACTCCCCACGCACGCAAAGCCCTACGCACGCAAGAATGCACACACACACACACGCATGCACGCTCAAAACACACACACACACACACACACACACACACACACACACACACACACACACACACACACACACACACACACACACACACACACATCATCTTCTTTCAAATGTAGATATGATAGAGCCCAGTAGGCTCAGGAATCTGTACACCAGTTGATTAACAGTTGAGAGGCGGGACCAACGAGCCAGAGCTCAACCCCCGCAAGCACAAATAAGCGAGTACAAATAGGTGAGTACACACACACACACACACACACACACACACACACACACACACACACACACACACACACAGTACGAGGGTCGTAGTCCTAAGGGCCCGGGTTCGATTCCCGGCCGAGATTCTTTCGTTTTTGGGTAGAGTTTCTTTCATTTAACTCCTGTTCACCTAACTGTAAATAGGTTACTGAGAGTTAGAAAGTTAGACAGATGCTACGGGCTGCTTCCTGGGAATGTACTCGCCTAGTTGTGCTTGTGGGGGTTGAGCTCTGGCTCTTTGGTCCCGCCTCTCAACTGTTAATCAACTGGTGTACAGGTTCCTGAGCCTACTGGGCTCTATCTACATTTAAAACTGTGTATGGAGTCAGCCTCCACCACATCACTGCCTAATGCATTCCATCTGTTAACTACTCTGACACTGAAAAAGTTCTTTCTGACGTCCCTGTGGCTCATTTGGGTACTCATTTTCCACCTGTGTCCCTTAGTGCGTGTTCCCCTTGGGTTAAATATCATGTCCTTATCTACCCTATCAATTCCTTTGAAAATCTTGTATGTGGTGATCATGCCCCCCTAACTCTTCTGTCTTCTAGCGACTTGAGGTTTAACTTCCGTAGTCTCTCCTCGTAGCTCATACCTCTCAGCTCGGGTACTAGTCTGGTGGCAAACCTTTGAACCTTCTCCAGTTTAGTCTTATATTTGTGTGTGTGTGTGTGTGTGTGTGTGTGTGTGTGTGTGTGTGTGTGTGTGTGTGTGTGTGTACTCACCTAGTTGTGTTTGCGGGGGTTGAGCTCTGGCTCTTTGGTCCCACCTCTTAACTGTCAATCAACTGGTGTACAGATTCCTGAGCCTATTGGGCTCTATCATATGTGTGTGTGTGTGTGTGTGTTAGAGAAATATGAAGTAGATGTGATAAAAGAAAAAAAAACGTCTGGAGTCAGTGTAGTACCTCAGACCACCGAAGGTTAGAAAGGCGGGGTCCAGGAGCTAACAGGTCCAACCTCCACTCACAAATAGTACAAACAAACAGTAAATACATCCACCCACCTCACCCTATTCCACGAAAAGGGGTCCTTGCAAATCCAAACGTAAAATTAAACCAAGCAGCGATCGATAAAAGTGGTCGAACGCACGCAAACGCACGCTAAAACACACAGATCAAGTTTTATGTTTTTCCGGTAGAGCCCGGGAGGGGGGGAGGGGGAAAAGAGAGTGGGGGGGAGGGGGGTTCGTTGAATGAGAGATTGATGTTCGTTTTCTTATCTGTTTCCCAAACGTCGTAAAACTAATTAAGCCCCACTTCAAAGCTTAATTAGAATATAATATTTGTAAAAGTTTGTATTATAATTTGATAAAATGATTCAACTGAGCAAGAGAGCACATGATCCCAACATACACGATTTTTTTAAGAGTTGTAGACATAGTAAATAAGCACAGACTTTTCAAACCGAGATGTTACAGAACGAGAGGTCAGAGATACAGAGGACACAGAAGGAGAGGACACAGAACGAGTTGTCCTCTTGTGTCTCTGTGTCCTCTTGATAGAAGTGGAAGCTAGAGACTGATAGGCATCAGAGGAAACCAAGGCAGTATACCTCCAGTGAAACTAGAAAAGATAGAAACTAGATAGATAGATAGAGAGAGAGAGAGAGAGAGAGAGAGAGAGAGAGAGAGAGAGAGAGAGAGAGAGAGAGAGAGAGAGAGAGAGAGAGTGGAAACAAACTCATTTGCACAATTTTTAAAGTCAATAAGAATGTCAGAACTAGGGGTCAGTGCCTTAAACGGCCGATGACTTGAGAATTAGGGCTTAAGAGCTAGAGCTCAAGGCAGCAAGTCACTGTTGAGTAGGTAAACTATGCACGCTAGTGACGGACTCCTGAATGTGTGAGTGTGTGTGCTTTTGAAGTGAATACTTGAAGAGTGACTCAGCAAGAGCATCTCTCTCTCTCTCTCTCTCTCTCTCTCTCTCTCTCTCTCTCTCTCTCTCTCTCTCTCTCTCTCTCTCTCTCTCTCTCTCTCTCTCTCTCTTCTCTCCTCTCTCTCTCTCACCCTCTCTCCCTCTCTCTCACCCTCTCTCCCTCTCTCTCTCTCTCTCTCCCTCTCTCTCTCTCTCTCTCTCTCTCTCTCTCTCTCTCTCTCTCTCTCTCTCTCTCTCTCTCTCTCTCTCTCTCCTCTCTCCTCTCTCTCTCTCACCCTCTCTCCCTCCCTTTCTCTTTCCCTATTTCACACACACATTACAGAAAACACACAACCATTGCAGAGGCCCAAAAAACAATTAGAGGTTTCAAGAACAAGGAGACATGCAATAACAGACTAAATCACAGCGAAGCCCACACAGCTATAGCCCTGATCTACCAGCACATAAACAGTGTCGACGACAAAAACAAAAGAACAGTGTAACATAGTGACTAGAGAAGAGATGTCTATTTAAACTTTCGACAAAAGTCTGGCACACACACACACACACAAACACACACACACACACACACACACACACACACACACACACACACACACACACACACACACACACACATACACACACACACACACACACACACACACACAGGCGTAAAGCTACATCTGAGCTTGGCCTTCCATAAAGATTTATTGCCACGCTTTGAAGCTTTATATAGACAACAGAACAGCTAAGCTCAGTATCGGACAGTATAATCGAACTGAAAAGTGGAGTACCACAAGGTGGCTGCCCATCACCCACGTTTTTCACAATACACAGTTGACCTGCCCTCCATCTCCCCCCCTCCTCCCAACTTGGAGAATACATCACATATGATGATGAAAAGAAAGGAGAGAGAGAGAGGGGTGAGAGAACCCCCGGGCACAGCCGGGTACCCAAAATAGTCAATAAGCAATATGAATCAAATTTACAACCTTCTAAGCTCACCTGAGTTGACTATAGGTCATTAGTTATCGAGATGACAGAGCCTAATAGGCTCTGTCACCCCTGTAGAGTGACAGCACACCACAGAGCCGCAGCTCGGCTCTTCCTAGTGAAAAGTAGGTATCTTGGTACCCTCAGGGCAGCAGCAGCAGCAGCAGCAGCAGCAGCAGCAGCTGAGGTGTGATGCACTCTGTTATACCCCTCTAAGCTTACTTGACACCTGTCTGTTTACCAGACAGGTGTGTGTTGAGTCCCGTCCAGAAACGGGACAGTGGCGTGAACAGGTACCAACTGTGATTTTTTTTTTGTTAAATCCCGTTTCCTGGATAACCTGAATGTGACCGAAGCGTTTTTAGATAGTCTTATGTAATGACTCGCTTTGGTCTATGCCCTGGAAACACAAACCGAATCTGTCTCTATTTTCCGCTTGTTACAACTTGTAATAAAGTTGTTACATCTTGGCTTAACGTGTTTATGACGTATTAGAACGTTGTTACAACTTGCTATATTGGTGGTTATAACTGGTTAGGAAGTGTTAAAACTTGTTCGAACGTTGTACCAACGTCGTAGTTTCGGTGTGTGTTTGGCGGGTGTGTGTGTTTGTGCATTCACCTATTTGTGCCTGCAGGATCGAACTTTTAGTGTTTGGGCCCCTACAGCCTAGAAATCGCCTGTTGTCTCATGTACTTACCTAATTGTCTCTTACATCTGTCGGTGTAATTGCCTAAGTGTAGTGACAGGATGAGAGCTACGCTCGTGGTGTCCCGTCTTCCCAGTACTCTTTGTCGTATATAACGCTTTGAAACTACTGACGGTCTTGGCCTCCACCACCTTCTCACCTAGTGTGTGTGTGTGTGTGTGTGTGTGTGTGTGTGTGTGAGCAAATGAGTCAAAATAACGAGCCAAAGATTCAAACAAGCAGTGACATAAGTCCAATTACCTTGCATGCTAACAGCTTCACACACTCTCAGTTGCCTCGTTCAACGGCACCATTGACTCTGCAAGAATTTATCATGGCTTATGTTGCAGCCGCCTCGCCTCGGGGCTCCTGCAATCCCTTGCCTGTTCAATGTTGATGTTGCAAACTCCGCCATGTTCAATAACAGGAATCAGGCAAATTAGATTTTTGAAATTACGTGCAGTATCTAGGCATTATTTTAAGATAGTATAATTCCTTCAGAGATTTTCTTCTCTAAAAACCCCTCTTTTTTTTTAATGGTTCGTTGTGACTGGTTTTAAACAGGTATTTCCTTTGATGTAATGCTGTTTTTATACGTGGTGCCTGGGGGGCCTCCACCCTGGGGCACCTCTACCCCAGTGGGGGTCCTTAAAATATTTTGATGACTGACAACGCACTCGTTCAGCGCTTCGCGATCTATTTGATCTGGGTTCGAGTCCTAGTCAGGGAGGAAAGAGTTTGCGCCAATCGGTAACTGTTCGCCCCTGCTCACCCAGCAGTAATTAGTAACCTGGTTGTTAATCAGTTGTCGGATCGAGTTCCAGGGAAAATTTGCTGATATAAGGCTTGGAAAGGAAAAGCTCTCAGCCGGCTAACAGTTGCCAGAAAGTGTTGATATTCCCACCTGTGTTTAAACAAAATAAAAATTTCCATGTTAATCTTCCCTGGAAGATCGTCATGGAAGACGACCATTCCTGGAAGATCGTCATGGAAGACGACCATTCCTGGAAGATCTCATTCCTGAAAGATTGATTATTTAGAGTGTGTCACGTAGGTCTTGATCTGACTCGTCTTCTTGCAGAGAACCAGGTGATTAGAGCTCTAATCAACATTAAAATATAAAGAGAAGACCTCATCTGTCGCGAGGCTGGGGAAGGGATTGAAAGCGATACTTGTTTCTGGGTTGCTATTAAGATGCTTCCAGATGGACGTCTGGATTCCAGAGACGCCCTGGACCTGCCCACGAGACGCCTGAGTTCCAGAGACGCCCTGGCCCTGCCCACGAGACGCCTGAGTTCCATAGACGCCCTGGACCTGCCCACGAGACGCCTGAGTTCCAGAGACGCCCTGGACCTGCCCACGAGACGCCTGAGTTCCAGAGACGCCCTGGCCCTGCCAAACGAGATACCAGGATGCCTGGCACGCTAAAACTATGCCAACGAGGTGATTGGTTTCCAGGAGACACTGTGGTCCTACTATCGAGGTGTCCGGATTCCAGGGACGTGACTCTCCATCTTGACCATACACTCGACTCGAAGTTCAGTCTGTAGTCGTGCTGAGGATGTAGCATCAGTTGACGAGATGAGTGTGGGTCTTCAGCCTCCGCTGGGATTGAGTTCAGGATCGAAGATCAACAGTTAGGACCGCGAAAAAAGAAAATCAGACCATCTGTAGTCTTGATTTAGCTACGTTGGCGCCGCACTTCTCTTGCTCACCCTCAGGAAACCAATCGGAGGAAGCATTGCCAGTGAAACATCGTGCCTAATCAGGCTGTCAATATGCTCTCATCAGCACAAATAACTCTGGCTAAACAGAGAGAGATGAGTCAAGTCTCCTGCCGAAGCGGAAAGGAATCAACTCAGCTCCCCCTTGCTGACGAGTCGGACGAGACGTGATGCAATTATAACTGGCTCCTGTCTCACCGCCGTATAAAAAGGGGAGCCCACAAGCCCTGGTCGGGGCAAGAATAGAGGTATTTAGGGATTCACAGGAGGCGCTGATTGGCCGGCCGCGTGTGTCGTGGCTGCTGCCAGACCAGTGGGACTCTAACTCGCCTTCTACATTATTAATTTTAGATACAGGGACCATTTGGTTACATAGGGGGTTTTGTATGGTTTGAATGCCGTCCGGTGAAGGATGCGCCATTTTTTAATTTTTTTGTGGGGGGCTCTTTGCTGTTTGGGTCCATGCTAACGGGGGGTACTACGCTGTTTAAATACAGTCCGAATCCTGTACCTCTAGATACAGACTGGCCGCTGTATCTCTAGAACACAGACCGACTGCTGTATGGTACCGGTTAGGCAGTCAGTCGTGAAGTAGATAAGTCAGTCAGTGAAGTCGTGAAGTCAGTCAGTCAGTCGTCTCGCTAATTCCTCACAGCCACGATTGGACGGAATAATTCTTTACTCCCATTCACGACACTCCCAACATAAGACATCTTCCTGTAGTGAGAGTAATTTCCCCCCAATATTACCCACAACGAGAGACGATCAATATCAGAATGGCGTTAGATCACAAGGGGGGGGAGGCGATTCGGTTGATTCGGATTCAGTTGCAAGAAGACATTGCAGAAGTCTCTGGTTGAGATTGATGCAACGGGAGACATCAAGCTAGGACACCTGGTTGTATGGGGGAGAGGGGGAGGTATGGGGGGGAGGGAAGAGGTTTCTTGCACGTGTGAACACCTTTTATAATCCAGTAATCAAGACGACCTCGTTCTTGGTCCTGTCTTTCACCGTCTTGCTTTCACAGGTGTAGAAAGTACCCAGGTGAAGGGGAGAAAGAGGGGGGGGGGGAGGGGGAAGGATGATTAGCATTCTGCTGCGTTGGGTACGAGTCTGAAGTCTTAAAGACGTTTAGCTGTGCTAGTTTTAGGCAGCAGACGAGGAGCGCCTCGGCTAGTTAGGCACTTTGCTAGTTAGGCAGCAGCTGTTTATATTCAAATTATATAATATTTATTGACTAATACAGTGACAACCTCCTTGTTTATCCATATGGCTCACTATCATCAATTTAAAAAAGTTTTTTTTAAAGTATTTAAAGTATCAAGTTCCTGTCCATCCTGAACATGGCCTCAAAAGTCGACTTTATGATTTTCCACCCTGGGAATCTTACATGTCGTTATCATGTCCCCCTCTCGATTCTGTCCTCAAGCGTTGTAAGGTTCGGCTCAGCGGGGTATTGGTTCAAACTCTTGGTTTTTAATAGTGTCAAGACCGTCAAGAGACAGTCTTGACACCATTGACATGTTTGACCATCTCTTGACATGTTTGACAGTTTTTCGTATGATTTTTTTTTTTTTGCTGGCTGGCTGGATAATTGACTGCATAACTGGTTGATAGGATGACTGGGTGAGTTGCTGGCTGGTTGGTTGGCTGGCTGGCTGGCTGACTGGCTGGCTGGCTGACTGGCTGGCTGCCTGGCTGGCTGCCTCCCTGACTGACTGACTGACTGGTTGGTTGCCTGCCTGGCTGACTGGCTAACCGGCTGGCTGGCTGGCTGGCTGGCTGACTGACCGACCGGCTGCCTGGCTGCCTGCCTGGCTGCCTGCCTGCCTGGCTGACTGGCTAACCGGCTGGCTGGCTGGCTGGCTGGCTGACTGACTGACCGACCGGCTGCCTGGCTGGCTGACCGGCTGTCTGGCTGGCTATCTGTGTTGGGGGTTGGCTGCTTTGTTTATTAAATGCCAAACACGCATCATCCTTACCATGTGTGAAGACCACTGAAGGAGTTATGGTGACTTGGTCGACGAGATGCCCTTTACTGAGCACTGCTGCTGTACCTGCAGGCTTGGAACACCTGCAGGCTTGGAACACCTGCAGGCTTGGAACACCTGCAGGCTTGGAACACCTGCAGGCTTGGACACCTGCAGATTGGAACACCTGCCTCGCGCTTTCACCAGTGTGAAAGCCTTAAGGACTTGTTGAGAATGTTGACCTCAAAACATTTTGTCTTGGAAGAAAATTAAGCTAGAAATCAAACCCTAATCATCAACATTAGAAATCTAAAGTGAACTTGTTCTGTTATATATATATATATATATATATATATATATATATATATATATATATATATATATATATATATTATAATATATATAATATATATATATATATATATATATATATATATATATATATATATTATATATTATATATAATATAATGTATATACATCATCTTACCTTCAGGTTCCCCAACGTCAAGAAACTGACGTACTAATGTTCCCTTATCCTAAACCTACCAGAGGACCCACAACAGAAAACGGGACGATATGTCAATTTGGGGAGCCGCTACCATTTAATAGTACGGCGATTTTAGGTCTTAGGTAGAGTATACGTCAAAATGCGACGTTCTATTAGGAGGACGGGTTGGTTGGCCATTTCTTCAGGGTTCGAGGAAGAAGTTGCGTTTGCTAAAATCACTTATTGTGCTATTGCTTCTATTTTCTACTCTAAGAGGCTGTTTTTGTTAATTTGTATTATTCATTTGAGTATCTTGTATGTAGTGATCATATTGCCAATGATCATATTCTCATCTTAAGCTGTGAGATTGAACTCCCTGAACCTTTCCTAGTAGATTAGCCTTGTCGATTATGACAGATATGGAAATTTACAGAAGTTTCTAATATGTTTATTTTTATGTTTTATGAGTTGTAGATTCGACGCCGGTGCTGCAGCTCCAGGAATGGTCTCATGTAGGTTACCTTATTAATTCTTATTCACAGGGACCGGGACACTAAACCTTATTCACAGTGGATGGCTAAGAACGCCCCTCGTAGGTTGGGATTCAACATTTATCCATATATAATCCATATATATATATGGTGAAAAATATGTGAAGAACCCTCCCCCCCCCTCTTTGCTTCTTTTCTTTACTCCAAAAACGAGGTTGTGGTAGATGCGAACGAGGATCATGGCAGGTCGAATTTGACCCATGGGAATGTTAGATAATTTAATTTTTTCCTCCAAGAATCAGGTTGATCAGGTCTGGCGAACTCGGAGAAAAAGAGAGCACGTTACCCAGACGGGATATATATATATATATATATATATATATTAGTATATTTTGGTAGCAGTCTTTCCTGTAGACATATTTTATTAAATATGACCGAAAAAGACATCATAAGAAGGAAAGTGAAAAGCCATGCAACCTCCGAAGAGACAACTAACACAACACCTATACCCCCTATTAGACTATTTTACAGGAACTTCTTTTCCACAGCTCATAAAACAGAGGAAAGGGTCCTGAAAGATATTGTTAATAGAAACGTTATCCCTACAGACAAAAATCAGAGGATACAACTGACGATTTACTATAAAACCAGAAAAACGGCCAGCCTACTCATGAGAAACTCTCCAGACACGAAACAGAACGCTTTAAAAGAGACTAACGTCGTCTATGCCTTCAAATGCCCACTTGGGGACTGTAAGCTCCAAAAAACCCAGTATATAGGCAAGACAACAACATCTCTTTCTAGGCGTTTAACGATGCATAAACAACAGGGCTCCATTAAGGAACATATAATCTCTTCCCATAACCAAACCATCGCCAGAGAAATCCTAGTAAACAACACAGAAATCATCGATAGATACAGCGATAGCAGGCGGCTAGACGTTTGCGAGGCACTACACATCAAGAAGTCAACACCAGCAATCAACAGCCAATTATTGCACAACTATATTCTACCCACCTCAAGACTCCGCTCCAATATAGAAGCATCAAGAAATATGGACCAATAGGCTTTCTACAAACACTTCTATTCAATATCCATTGTTTCGTGTTCTGTCTTGTGTTGATACTTTTAATACCCTATTAATATCCTCTAATGCCACATCATCCTTCCCACCTTACTCAAATGTAATGCCACATCACCCTTCCCACCTCACTCAAATGTAGATATAAAATCAGGGAAACGCAAGTTCTAATCAGTTGTGTATTTGTGGAGTCTTTGAAAATGTAATAAGTTTTACGAAACGCGCCCGTGTCGCGTCAGACTAGAAATAAAAATGAATTTTGGAGAAGTGATTTTTGATTTACCTCCAACAGTGAAGCATAATGTACGAAAGATTGAGAAAATTCGTGTTAGAATTATTAATCTTACTTTTTCGGTCATATTTAATAAAATATATATATATATATATATATATATATATATATATATATATATATATATATATATATATATATATATATATATATATATATATATATATATATATATTCTTTATCAGTATTAAGACGATAATGTTACCAAAATTTATGGATAAAGAAACTTAGTAATTATTACAGGATTTCCAACATCGTTTCGTTCCAATCTGGAACATCTTCAGGTAAGGAGTGAATACTTAATGTACACTTTATGGTTAAATACACACTTGAGAGTGGAACGAGTGTAGGGGTGATTCCAAGGGGGGTAATCGAACGTAAGGTAAAGGGGGATAGGGTCAATTAACATAGGAAAAGAGAAGGGGCAGGGCAAATTAAATAGGATACAGTCAGTCAAACATTGTGGAAAACTCTAAGGGGTGTGGGGGTTAGAGACGTCATTCTCTGGGGTGATGTTGGGTGAGGTCCAGCAACCAGGAGGCCTGGTCGACGACCGGGCCGCGGGGACACTAAGCCCCGGAAGCACCTCAAGGTAGCCTCAAGGTAGGAGGTCTGGGTTTAAGTGTTAGCAAGGAAGCGAAATAGTTATTATGTATATTTAAAAGGGGGGGGGACGTCATTATTAACTTCCAAACAAAAAGAACAGCTGATTTAACACTTCAGAACAGCCCCAATAAACAACACAACCCCTCCAAAAAAACAATCGTGGTATACCAGTTTACCTGACCCCAAATGAAGGATGTCACCTTTGATCTACATGTGATATGACCTACGATGCTTTCAAGAAGCTTGACCTGCCCTGGCATAACTGGCCGACCCCTCACAGTGTTCAAGAGAGAACTGGATAAGCACCTCCAAAGGATACCTGATCAACCAGGCTGTGACTCGTACGTCAGGCTGCGAGCAGCCGCGTCCAACAGCCTCGTTGATCAGTCCGGCAACCAGGAGGCCTGGTCGACGACCGGGCCGCGGGGACGCTAAGCCCCGGAAGCACCTCAAGGTAACCTCAAGGTAAGGTGCCCATCTACAAGCTGCAGGCGCCCCCTACAAACCACATACAAAGTGTCTACACCAGTGGGAGTCGGTCGGCCGAGCGGACAGCACGCTGGACTTGTGATCCTGTGGTCCTGGGTTCGATCCCAGGCGCCGGCGAGAAACAATGGGCAGAGTTTCTTTCACCCTATGCCCCTGTTACCTAGCAGTAAAATAGGTACCTGGGTGTTAGTCAGCTGTCACGGGCTGCTTCCTGGGGGGTGGAGGCCTGGTCGAGGACCGGGCCGCGGGGACACTAAAAGCCCCGAAATCATCTCAAGATAACCTCAAGATAACCACAACACACACTAGGAAGATGCTAGTAGACAATACAACACTTCTGACATACAACCATCAAAGAAGATTACAAATCCTGGAAGGATTATAATACTTATATACTTATAAGAGAAAAAGAGACTTTAAATATACAGAATAACGAGAGAATAACGATTGTGTTGGATGAGGGGGTGGGATAGAAAGGACAGGGGGGGGGTGTTGATAGGGCTAGGGGGAGGGGTGGGGTAGAGAGAGGACTGGGGGAGGGGGATAGAGAATAGGGATAAAAGGTGTTTGGCTACCGCGCAACCTGTGCAATGGTGGCTGCATTGTCCTGCAAGATGCATTGCTCTGGCTGTCATGTGGGAGGAGGAGGAAAGGGGTAGGTGGGGGTAGGAGAGTGAGCATGGGAGATGGTGGGAGGGAGAGAGGGGGGATGGGAGAAGTGCACCACTACTATCCCCTCTTCCCCCCCTAACTTAACACATCACTATCCTCCCCCCCCCCCCATATCTCCCTCCTCACCTAGCAACTGCCTTGCCTGCAAACCCCCCACCCACCCTTGCTCCGCTGACTTGGCACATCTCACAATCTTGCAACTTCCTCAGCACATCCTAACACCCTTTACCTTACTACCTCTCTTTGGTTTAGTACCCCTCCCCCTTGCCCTGTTACTCCCCCCTTACCTTACTACTCCCCTTTACCTTACTACCCTGAAGCATAGAACTCTCCATGAAGGAAAAGCTACAGTAGGAAAAGTGCAGAGATTTGCAACTTGATAGGTTCCGGAGCTAAGGGCACTGAGCTGTGAGGAAATGGTGCAGGAACACACCAACTATCTGTATACACTTACCTATTAGTGCTTATGGGAAGTGAGGTCTAGCTCCTGGTGCCCCGCCTACTGGCCTCTTGAGGTTATCTTGAGATGATATCGGGTCTTAGCGTCCCCGCGGCCCGGTCCTCGACCAGGCCTCCTTTTTTGTTATACACCCCCCAGGAAGCAGCCCGTAGCAGCTGGCTAACTTCCAGGTACCTATTTACTGCTAGGTAACAGGGGGCATCAGGGTGAAAGAAACATTTTGCCCATATGCCTCTGCCTCCACCGGGGAACGAACCCGGGACCTCAGGACTACGAATCCGAAGCGCTGTCCACCCAGCTGGCTGTACCTGTTGCGTTAAAGCTTGACTACTCTAGCAATCAAAATCTTTGTCGTAACTTTCCTTAAAGTTGTGGATGGAGGTGGCTTCCACAACTACTTCTTTATATTAATTCCATTTCTAAGTGCATGTACTTCCTTATATTCCTTCCACTCATATCTTTATCATTTATCAATTCTGACTGAAATTACCTACTCAAAATTATCTGCTAGATTAAGGACCTGCCCGAAACGCTGCGCGTACTAGTGGCTTTACAAGAATGTAAATACTGTACTATCCAATGTATTCTCACAAACCCAATGTACCGTCTTGTATATATATAAATAAATAAATAAATAAATTCAATTGCAATTCCAACATCCACTTGTGTCCTCTTGTCCTATCCCTTTACCTTACTACCCCTTGTTTCCTTGTTACCTTCCATCGCTCTTACCCACTCCCTTCAACTCATTTTGCCGAAGCTCCTAGTATGGTTGGTGACCTTCCAGTATGGCTGGTGACCTTCCAGTATGGTTGGCGACCTTCCAGTATGTCTGGTGACCTTCCAGTATGGCTGGCGACCTCCCAGTATATCTGGTGACCTCCCAGTATGGTTGGTGACCTTCCAGTATGTCTGGTGACCTTCCAGTATATCTGGCGACCTTCCAGTATGGCTGGTGACCTTCCAGTATGGCTGGTGACCTTCCAGTATGGCTGGTGACCTTCCAGTATGGCTGGTGACCTTCCAGTATGGCTGGTGACCTTCCAGTATGTCTGGTGACCTTCCAGTATGGCTGGCGACCTCCCAGTATATCTGGTGACCTCCCAGTATGGTTGGTGACCTTCCAGTATGGCTGGTGACCTTCCAGTATGGCTGGTGACCTCCCAGTATGACTGGTGACCTCCCAGTATGACTGGTGGCCTTCCAGTATGACTGGTGACCTCCCAGTATGGCTGGTGACCTTCCAGTATGGCTGGTGACCTTCCAGTATGGCTGGTGACCTCCCAGTATGACTGGTGACCTTCCAGTATGGCTGGTAACCTCCCAGTATGACTGGTGACCTTCCAGTATGACTGGTGACCTCCCAGTATGGCTGGTGACCTTCCAGTATGGCTGGTGACCTTCCAGTATGGCTGGTGACCTCCCAGTATGGCTGGTGACCTTCCAGTATGACTGGTGACCTCCCAGTATGGCTGGTGACCTTCCAGTATGACTGGTGACCTCCCAGTATGGCTGGCGACCTTCCAGTATGACTGGTGACCTCCCAGTATGACTGGTGACCTCCCAGTATGACTGGTGACCTCCCAGTATGGCTGGTGACCTTCCAGTATGACTGGTGACCTCCCAGTATGGCTGGTGACCTTCCAGTATGACTGGTGACCTCCCAGTATGTCTGGTGACCTTCCAGTATGGCTGGTGACCTTCCAGTATGTCTGGTGACCTCCCAGTATGGCTGGTGACCTTCCAGTATGACTGGTGACCTTCCAGTATGTCTGGTGACCTCCCAGTATGTCTGGTGACCTCCCAGTATGGCTGGTGACCTTCCAGTATGACTGGTGACCTCCCAGTATGGCTGGTGACCTTCCAGTATGACTGGTGACCTCCCAGTATGGCTGGTGACCTTCCAGTATGACTGGTGACCTCCCAGTATGTCTGGTGACCTTCCAGTATGGCTGGCTACCTCCCAGTATATCTGGTGACCTCCCAGTATGGTTGGTGACCTTCCAGTATGGCTGGTGACCTTCCAGTATGTCTGGTGACCTCCCAGTATGGCTGGTGACCTTCCAGTATGGCTGGTGACCTCCCAGTATGGCTTTTTGACCTTCAGAGGCGTTCACACAAGGAAATGCAATTCTCAGAGAGGCTATGTTTACCTTTCGTGTTACTGATGAATCCTGCCTAGAGGAGAAGGAAGAGGAGGAGGAGGAGGCAGAGGGAGAGGAATAGAAGATGTGGAGATAGGAGAAGAGAAGAAGAATAGTCGAGAAACAGAGTGTGTGGGGGGGAAGAGAGAGAGAGGTAAGGGATAGAGAGGCAGGATGGAAGAGAGAAGGATGGAGGGACAGGAGACGGATAGAGGGGACTAGTGAGAGAGGAGGAGGAGATGGGGGGATGGATAGAGAGGGAGAGAGAGGAGGGATAGGAGGAGGGGGGAGAGGTGCGCGTCCAGCCAGCGACAGGCCAAGTTTGCGCAGGAATGTGATGCATGTGGGAGTGGCCGGGGTGTAAGGACCCCGACGAAGGTGGAGAGAGAGGGAGAGAGAGAGGGAGAGGGGGAGAGTTGATGGAGAGGGCGTGGAAGGAGCAGAGGAGGGAAGCGAGGCGAGGGAGGGAACTGGAAGGATTGAAAATTGAAGATAAAAGCATTAAGGACTCATGGGGTAGGTGTGTGTTGAGATTTTGGAGGGTGGGGGAGAGGCAGGGTGGGGGAAGAGAGGCAGGGTGGAGAAGAGACAGGGTGGAGCAGGAGAGGCAGGGTGGGGGAGGAGGAGAGGCAGGGTGGAGAAGAGACAGGGTGGAGCAGGAGAGCCAGGGTGGGGGAGGAGGAGAGGCAGGGTGGAGGAATGTAATAGCCTTATTCTATTGAAAATCTGGAAAAGTTAGTTCTGAGGTTCTCTTGTGTCGAAATACAAATTATACAGACAAGCTGCCGGCTTCCTGTCCTCGTCGAGGCCAGTAGTGTTAGTGGCCTTCAGGCAAATGCAACACAGAAATACACTCTATTCAGGAATACATACCAATACACATTATGCAGTAACAATATTCCAGAAATATACCTGAATTTACATATATCCCCCATGCAAGGTCTTGCCATTTTTGATATTGAAATCATCTGTCAATCTTCCGATCAATTGAGTTAATGCAGAAATGCAGACCTCTTTGCAAGGCCTGAAGATGATTTTCTGTACCTACTTTACCATAAATCTTTTAAGTGTCGTCTGCATATATGGTGAGGTTTATATTTTCATCTATATTATATGACAAAAAAGGGGTAAGGCGTCAAAAGGGACCCATTGGGGCCGCTTTGGAGAAATTCACCAAATTTTCTTAGTTGTGGAGGACCCCCCTTTGTTTTCTTTATCGTTAGTGATTGCTTTTGTCCAGGTTTAGTTTTTCTTCTCTTGTGTTTGTAATTTTCTTGTCGGTCTCTCATGTGGTTTCTTGTGAAAAGTTTGACAAAGTCCATGAACACTATGCCTACTGGAAGTCCTTAAATGTTGTTGTTGTTATTTAAAATTCGCTACTTGAAACAAAATGTTCCAAGTAGCACGGGCTATGGTGAGCCCGTAGTGGACTTACCTGGCACAGGAGCGGGGCTGGGACTCGTGGAAGTCCTTCGCTTGAATCACTGATGGTGGCCGTTTTCCTAAATATGAGCATGTTTAAAAGGCAGGATTTATTTTTAACAAAAATCTATGTTGAGTTGAGCTTGACTAGATTGTTCATGTTCAGATGGTTGATCATTTTCCTCCCTTGGGATTGCACATATGCGAAGTCACACTGATTGGACGGTAGTTTTCTACTGAGCTCTTATTTCCATTTGCATATTTCCAATCTCTGGGAACTATCCCTTAGTCCCTAAGATTTTCTGAAAAAAAAGTCTCAGTGGTAATCATAGTTCTTCTTCTAGCTCATTAATGCACACAACACAAAAAAATATAATACATGCCTGTTTTAAACCAACGCTTTATAATACAACAAAGTTATAACTTAATAATAATAATAATCTCTGTTTTACAGAGGTTCACTAGGCAATTTACAATTAGACTACTATTGCAACCGAAATATGCTTTCAGACCGTCACAAATATCTAGATAAATAGTCAGATGTTTAACCCACGGCGGCTGGTCAGCCAATAGAATCACCTTACCATAGGAACGGCTTGCCCAACCACACAATTCCCATCATCCCAATCTGCCTCTGCAGCATCTATCCCTTAACCAGCCTCCCTCCCTCTCTCTCTCCCTCCCTCAACCAGCCTCCCTCTCTCTCCCTCCCTCAACCAGCCTCCCTCTCTCTCCCTCCCCCAACCAGCCTCCCTCCCTCAACCAGCCTCCTCTCTCTCCCTCCCCCAACCAGCCTCCCTCCCTCAACCAGCCTCCCTCTCTCTCCCTCCCTCAACCAGCCTCCCTCACACTTCCTCTTTCCGGTTGTCCGCCAGTCAGCTGAGCAACTAACTCAGTTCAGTAGTGAAGCCGCAGCCAATGGGAGCGTAGCAATCGGGTTGTCTAGGCACATAACGTCAAGTCTCTCTCCTGACGAGGCGCGCCTTCGTTACCGGCAGAGAGAGAGAGAGAGAGAGAGAGAGAGAGAGAGAGAGAGAGAGAGAGAGAGAGAGAGAGAGAGAGACAAGCAATATAGTCAGGTTATCGTGTAGGTGCCTTGCTGGACAATACCAGAAGAATGAGATTGTTGATCTTTATCCCCCGATACTATGTCTATATATTCATGACCCCTCAAGGAGGGTGGTATATAAGCATTCCTCTGCCTCAACCCCAAGCATCCCTCTCTTCTACAGCATCTCTATCTCTCTCACAGCATCTCTCCCACAGCATCTCTCTCCCCCACAGCACCCCGTCTCTTCCTGCACTTAACCAAAGCTTGATGATCAAGTATATTGTTGCTGCAGTGAGGTCACTCTACCTACTTGAAGTATCAACATCACTGATCAATATAGTGGATTTTAATCACCATCATTTAATTTATATATCATGGAAAATATATAATACATAATCCCACGATTGAGAGACAAATGTTCCATCCTGCACTATGTTAACCACTCGTGGAGTCGGGGGTTCGAGACTCCTAGTGCCCAGGTGAATGAAATGTACATTTCCACTGTAGTGCGGTTGTCAATCACCACAACGAAGGGTGGTGATTACGTGCATATCCACATGACAATTCAAGGAGCGTTATATATGCGTTAGCATTCTCTAAAGAGTCACTGCCATTGGTATTCATGAACTATTCATTAGTTCATTGCAAAAACAAATCTGTCAACTCAACAATTTTCTTGCACTCCCACTGGGTGTGTGTGTGTACAATATCGCTTTATTCAGATGCTGGAGGAGGACATGAGAACTCCTCATGCTGGTCATTTTCTATTAGCTTTAACTAATTCTTCCTTTCGCAGCCATCTCTGACCTGAAACCCCGTAATTCACTTTGATGTTTTCTTTCGTGTATATATATATATATATATATATATATATATATATATATATATATATATATATATATATATATATATATATATATATATATATATATACCTACTCTACTTGACTCTACCTCTATATATATAATATATTTATTATAACACACACACACACACACACACACACACACACACACACACACACACACACACACACACACACACACACACACACACACACTCACACTCACACACACACTCACACACTCACACACACTCACACACACTCACACACACACTCACACACACACTCACACACACACTCACACACACACACACACACACACACACACACACACACACACACACACACACACACACACACACACACACACTCACACACACTCACACTCACACACTCACACACACTCACACTCACACACACACTCACACACACTCACACACACACACACACACACACACACACACACACTCACACACACACACACACACTGACACATACACTGTAGGGACCCATAGTCTCGGAGAAGAAAATATATATAATGTAACGTAATATATTGGGAGAAGGGAAGTGAACTGTCATTGAGATGCTTCCAGAGGCTAAATTAAATTATGTGAACAAATAAGAACGCACAATGATCATGCAATCTTCAACTCGTCAGACAACAATTCATGACAAAAGACATTACGTCACGTTGGCAACAATCATCATCTGAGTGGCTTCGTCGGGTGATTGTACCTAACCCATCAGAGTAGAACGGAATTTAGAGACAAAAAAGGGGGACTAAATAGGGGTGTTAACAAAGAGAAGACGGTAAAGAGTGTGCGACAGCCACTTTGTACAAAAACAGTAATTAAGTGATATTCAAAGGAAAACATAGAAATAAGAAAATGCTTGAGCGCTTTCGTTTTTTCAACGCGTAACAAGAGACAATATCATAGCTTATTGTTGCTCAGAAAAGAACCAATCTGGAAAGAAATATTTGAAATAACGAAAATTATTCGGTCTGTTAGACAAATCGGACCTTGCATACTAAGCCAAGTATTGCTGTTGTGACTATTATCCCTAACAAAGTATGCATGTTCTTATCATATAATAATCTTAACTGGAACAAACCTATTTGGAAAATATGTGAAAATAACGAAAATCACTCTGCTTGTTAGGCAAATCGAACCTTGCATACTAGGCCAAGTGTCCATACTATCTGTCTCTCCTCCAACCTTGGATAGACTGACAGATATTTTATATTATACAGATAACATAACTTAAGAGTATAGATTTACATATGTATGGACATCTGTACGTGTATACATACACCTACAAGCAAGCGTATATGTATACGTGAGTATACGCATATATACACACCCTCGAACCCCCTCATGTATAATACACTGCCACCAAACAACCCTTGTTGTATTTCTACAGTGCAAAAATACGAAGTTTGGAGTGAGGTAGGAGGTGTGTGCGCGTGTACGCGTGTGCGTGCGTGTGCAGGTAAAAAAAAAAATGCATCATTTTCATTACGCAAAACAATGGGGATCACCATCACGCTATTATGGATATAAAGAATGCAATCATCATGCCAAATTGTTTGAACAATGGCGCTGGGACAAAGGTTTCAGACACTTTACCACCGGACCAATGGAAGTGTTGCAGCAGCAGCAGGAGAAAGATCAGTTTTTTTTAACACCAAACCAAAAATTACGGGCTCGCCATAGCCCGTGCTACTTGGAACTTTTTGTTCCAAGTAGCGAATCTTCAACAACAGCAAATCAAAACCTCTTTTGGTTGAAAGATGATGGTGGTGGTTGAAAGCCGTCGACTCTAAGCCTGGCTACCGGGAGAGCTCAATAGAGCCTGGCTACCGGGAGAGCTCAATAGAGCCTGGCTACCGGGAGAGCTCAATAGAGCCTGGCTACCGGGAGACCTCAATAGAGCCTGGCTACCGGGAGAGCTCAATAGAGCCTGGCTACCGGGAGAGCTCAATAGAGCCTGGCTACCGGGAGACCTCAATAGAGCCTGGCTACCGGGAGAGCTCAATAGAGCCTGGCTACCGGGAGACCTCAATAGAGCCTGGCTACCGGGAGACCTCAATAGAGCCTGGCTACCGGGAGAGCTCAATAGAGCCTGGCTACCGCTATAGCTCAATAGAGCCTGGCTACCGGGAGACCTCAATAGAGCCTGGCTACCGGGAGACCTCAATAGAGCCTGGCTACCGCTATAGCCCAATAGAGCCTGGCTACCAGGAGAGCTCAATAGAGCCTGGCTACCGGGAGACCTCAATAGAGCCTGGCTACCGCTATAGCTCAATAGAGCCTTGTTATGGTACATTAATCCTCTTGTGCAATTTTTTTCCCTCTGTGACTCCTCGTTATATTGTGGGGCAGTTTGAGTAGAGTTGATCACAGTAGAGCATTTATCTTTATATTTTTTAGTTAGATATATATATTGAGTATATATATACTGCTAGGTATATACAGGGAGTATAATCTCCTAGGTATATACTTCTAGATAGTATATAATTGCACTTATGGGGCTGTTACATTTACCTCCCCATTTTTGGAGGCAGGGCTGTAGACACAATATTAAACAGTTACTTTCCAATCCAGTGTAAGAGTCATTTACAGTCAGGCCTTCTCCTGTGGCACTCTTAATTTGAGCTGCCAGTCACTTGGAAGAGCCACACTATTGGCTCTCAGGCAATGTAAGAATTCCTGTGTTAGTGGAGTGGCTTCGTCTAGCAACTCCTGCTTGTACCTCGAGATTTGATTAGTGTCATGGGTCCGTTTTTCCATGCGAACAGAGGATAGGGCAGTCAGTGTGGACATTTCACACTGACCGCGGAGGATATAGCGAATGTCTCTTGAGCGCAAGAAGCGGAGTGTTGTTAAGTATTGACTTGCATCTTTTCCGGGAGAGAATCGCGTCTCTGGGAGAAAACCGCGTCTCTTTTTTGGGAGAAAACCGTGTTTCTTTTTTGAGAGAAAACCGCGTCTCTTTTTAAGAGAAAATGGCGTCTCTTTTTAAGAGAAAATGGCGTCTCTTTTTGAGAGAAAATGGCGTCTCTCTTTGAGAGAAAACCGCGTCTCTTTTTAAGAGAAAATGGCGTCTCTCTTTGAGAGAAAACCGCGTCTCTTTTTGAGAGAAAACCGCGTCTCTTTTTGAGAGAAAACCGCGTCTCTTTTTGAGAGAAAACCGCGTCTCTTTTTAAGAGAAAACCGCGTCTCTTTTTGAGAGAAAACCGCGTCTCTTTTTAAGAGAAAACCGCGTCTCTTTTTGAGAGAAAACCGCGTCTCTTTTTGAGAGAAAACCGCGTCTCTTTTTAAGAGAAAACCGCGTCTCTTTTTGCGAGAAAAACACAGCACATTCATCAGGTATTTTAGGGTCTAAAGGATGCCAACTTCCACGTTCCGCACCAGTAAATTATTTAAGGTAAAGAGATGTTTTTAAATAGAATATAAATAAAATAACTACAGTTATTTTAATTAAAAAATACCTAATAATTTTATTAATGAAAAGAGCAAATATGAACATTTAAAATCACTAGACCTTTAGTATTGACCTAATATTTACATGTTATCTCTGACTGACGGATGTTCCTACGCTTATTTTTGTGATAATATGTAAATATTGCATTCAATTTTCCGTTTCAAAATATATTAATCTTTGATCACCGATTAATGCCTATTTTAGCCGTCATCTAATTAGTGTCTTGCTCTGTAGTCCATCCACTTGGATTGATCTTTTTAGTAGGTCGGTGATCGATCCCCGATGGTCCAAGTGGCTGAGAACCGTTCCTTGTATCCTGTTGCATCTCCGCATACACTTAGCAAATGCTATACAGTCTATGCTGATGTATAGCATCTAGCATATACAGCAGAATATACCATACTTTCTCTCCCCATAATTACATTGAAGTTGCTCTAAGGTGTATACTTATTTATATACTTAGAAATATTTATATACTTAATTAGAAAGGTGTAAGTAACCCAAATTACATGCTACATACACGTATTAATATGTAAATACATATTAATTATGACTGTATTTATATTTCCCCTATATTGATATTATTCATTTTGTAGGAAATAATTTAATAATTTCATTTCGTAGAACAAATGAGATTAACATGAAAATTCGATATTGTGTAAGTATTTGATTTATAATGATGTACTGTTGGGATTGTAAGCGAAGTATCCCAAAGTTGGGATACTTTGTACAGGTTGTACAGAAATATGTACAGGTTCGTAAGTGCTTGCGTAACTGCTTCGTGAATCTGACCCTAGGATTGAAGCTTCTTATAGGGTCGATGCAGCCCGTCCTCCAAACAAAGATCCAAAAGTGATTCCATGCACCCGCCAAACCCCCTGTTTATGAATGAAAAGCGGTTTACACACGACTCACAACTGCTGACGTTCGAACATATCCGGAACAAGTGCTTCACTGACGAATTTTGTTCGAATCACAACGCTGTAAATGCTTCACCCACGTACTACAAATACAAATAATCGCCAACAGAACCTAAACACCTAACCTATCCTATACCTATATATGCACAATATGCTAATATATTATAATATTAATTTATACTTGCGAAAATTCCCGTTTTGAATGAACAGCATATTAAAATTTATGAATGCGTCTGTGGGGTCGACCGCTGGATGTAATGGACTTGAGTCGAGGACGGGTTGTATTTAGACGTGATGAGCTAAACAGCCGAAGCACTAAGGCGTTTGTAAGGCGAAAATCACATTGTAATTCATAAGTACATCAGACTTATGCCTATACAAGATCGAAAGAATTGTGTTGATAAGCCTAGAAGATAGCATGAATTGTGTTGATAAGCCTACAGGATAGCAAGAAATGTGTTGATAAGCCTACAAGATAGCAAGAATTGTGTTGATAAGCCTACAAGATAGCATGAATTGTGTTGATACGCCTACAAGATAGCAAGAATTGTGTTGATAAGCCTACAAGATAGCAAGAATTGTGTTGATAAGCCTACAAGATAGCAAGAATTGTGTTGATAAGCCTACAAGATAGCAATAAGTGTTTGTATGTTGCCAAGATAACAATGTTGCAACGCTTGCAACCATGCGAGAAGTGTGTGAATATAAGATACCGGCGAGCATGCAATCAAATTGTTATCGTGCCGGCAATCACGCGACAAATGTTTTTTTTTATTTTTGTGTATGCCTGCAAGCACGCAGTAGCACTGTTGCAATGCCTGCAGGCTTGCAAGAAGTGCGGTTATGCTACAGGCACGCGAGGGAGTGTCAGGATGTCCGACACTTGTGGATATCGAGAGGGGCTCCCTGCACAGGTGCGCCCTGTACACAGGTACTCACTGCACAGGTGCAGGGGGGGGGCAGTTATGCCTGCAGGAGGTGGGGAAGGGTTGGGGGGCGTCTGCATCTCACCTGCTGGTGGTGAGACCGTCTTTTAACCCCCACCCCCATCACACCCTCCCCCACCATCACCCCCCTCTCATCACCCCACTCATCCTCCCCTCCCCCCACCCCACCCCACCCCACCCCACCACCGCATGCACACGACCCACCACACGTCTGGTCGTGGATGCGGTAGGTATGCACTGTGGAAACAACATCCCCCCCTCACCTTACCCCCCCCCCTACTCCACTCCCCCACCCCCTTCCCCACCCTTCCCCCCTCTCCCCCACCCTCGAATCCCTGGCAGCCACTTCGCAAAAAAGAATAAGCTTAGCTTTCAGTCACACACACACACACACACACACACACACACACACACACACACACACACACACACACACACACATTAGGTGAGTACACACACACACACACACAGTTTCAAATGTAGATATGATAGAGCCCAATAGGCTCAGGAATCTGTACACCAGTTGATTGACGGTTGAGAGGCGGGACCAAAGAGCCAGAGCTCAACCCCCACAAGCACAATTAGGTGAGTACACACACACACACACACATTCCTAGACCTGGTATAGTACATATATGTACTATATTAGGCCTCAATGTGTGTCTTAGGGCCTAGGGTTGCTAATAGAGGTTAGGTTAGGTCTTTTATTTGTTTAAAAAAAAAATCCCAGTTTGTCCAAATTGAATAACACGAGTCTTGTGGTGGTCCATCACTACATATTGGTACTTTCTGGTGGTCCATCACTACATATTGGTACTTTCTGGTGGTCCATCACTACATATTGGTACTTTCTGGTGGTCCATCACTACATATTGGTACTTTCTGGTGGTCCATCACTACATATTGGTACTTTCTGGTGGGCCATCACTACATATTGGTACTTTCTGGTGGGCCATCACTACATATTGGTACTTTCTGGTGGTCCATCACTACATATTGGTACTTTCTGGTGGGCCATCACTACATATTGGTACTTTCCACCCCCATAGTTACTGTAAGTACTTTAATTTTAATTAATTAAATCTGCAATTAAACACTGAATTGAGACCCCCTCAAGCTAGCAGCTCCCACCCCAATCTCCAAGCATCTGCTGAATCTCTGCTCCCACCCCAATCTTCAAGAGTCTGCTGAATCCCAGCTCCCACATTAACCTTGTGGGACTGCTCCCCACCCACGTTAATCCCAGATACTACACATTATAAGATCCCGAGACCCCGGACAAATTCATGGGTTTTCATTCACTGAAGAGGTTGGGTTGGGAGAATGGGGTGGGGGGTGGTGCATGCCTGTTGGAAAGGGGGGGATTGGGGGAGGAGGGGGTTTGGGGGAAGGGGGGGCATAGTGATTGGGGGTAGGGGGGGGGGAATGGTGGTCAGGGAACCCGTTCAGTGAATTTTGCAGTGTGGTGGACGAAGAGACTGGACCACGGTTGCCATCCCTCAGGGGATTGTCTGCATACTTCTGTTGCCAGCTAACAGCCCTTAACGACACCCCCCCCTCTCCCCCCCCCTCACCCTGAAGACGTAAACGAAGGGGGGGGCAGGGGGGCTGGGGGGGTAAGAAAGGTGGGGGGGTGTTAGGAGGAGTCCTCGAAGACACACAGAATCCTCCTCCTCCTGCATCTTATACACGATGAAGACGTTGATGATGGGAAGGGAATGGGTAGTGGGAGGGGGGAGAAGGGAGAGGGAAGGAAGGGGGAAGAGAGGGGGGTGATATGGGAAAGGGGGAGGGGGGGGGGAGGGACGAAAGGAATGGGGGGCGCGTGGTTACCCCTGTACCCCTCCCAGACTTGACTTCCTCTGGCGTCTACACCACGATCAATCCTCTCTCTCTACCTTTCACTCCCTTTCCCACAGCTCTTCGGCCCCGGGTCAGCGCGCTGGAGCAGAGCGGGGAGATCACTCCCCACCTGAGCGATGCCCATCGGGAAAAGGAACGATACCGAACTCAAACACCTCCCCCCCCGCCCCCCCCCCCACCCACTGTCCCCAGTGCCGTAAATGCAGCAGGTCAAACACAACCCGTGTCGAGCAGTCGCCACAATGAACATATTGGCACACGTTATACCGTAAATAACAAGGAGCGCCCGGGTCTCCTTGCCCGGGTAGATTAAGGCCACCCAGGGGCCCTTGACGGCGGTCAAGGACGTGGAGGGGGAAAAACACCCCCCCCCCCCCGAGAAAAAAAAAAATGCCATCGCTGTAGACGGCGGGAAAGGAAAGATCGACTCAGACAGGAGCAAGAATAGTATTGTAATGCTCAGGATATCAGAGGAATTCTTACACAACGCCTGTGGTCTCTTGCTTCCCCCCCTCTCTCTCCCCCTTCCCCCCCCCCTCTTCCTCCTCCTCATCCCCCTCTTCCTCCTCCCCCCCCTCTTACCACCCCCCTCCTCCCCCTCTTACCACCCCCCTCCTCCCCCTCTTACCACCCCCCTCCTCCCCCTCTTACCACCCCCCTCCTCCCCCTCTTACCACCCCCCTCCTCCCAACGCTACTTCAGGTCTGTGCTGTGATTGGTCCGGCGGGTTTCTCTTCCACCAATAAGGCGTGTCCACCTGCAAATCTGACGAGATCTGGAGTCACAATATTATTTAGTAAAATAATAATAATAATAATAATAATAAGAATAATTTTAACTCCGATTTTATAAAAAAACAAACATTAAATATACAAAATATATGTATATATATTTTTTTGTTATTATTTTAAGTGACAAACGAGTTGCTTTATGGTAAAATTTTGTGTTTGTAAATAATGTTTTGATTTACAGCTTGGTGAAAGGTTCAGGTGAAAGTTAGTCTATATACTGAACCTTGGTTTACATTGATTAACATGTATACTCACAGAGGTGTGTGTGTACCACGTATCAAGGTATACATAGTGGGTTTACGTATGTGCTGGTGTCAGCACTGAAGTAAACTTGCAAATTGGTCATTAGGGTATTGTGGTCGTCCTTAATAACCCTCCGGAGGTTGATAGCCTTTGAAAACCCTTCATTGGTTGATAGGTCTTAATAACCCTCTAGAGGTTGATAGGTCTTAATATCCCTCCAGAGGTTGATAGGCCTTAATAGCCCTCCAGAGGTTGATAGGCCTTAATAGCCCTCCAGAGGTTGATAGGCCTTAATAACCCTCCAGAGGTTGATAGGCCTTAATAGCCCTCCAGAGGTTGATAGGCCTTAATAACCCTCCAGAGGTTGATAGGTCTTAACCCTCCAGAGGTTGATAGGTCTTAATAACCCTCTAGAGGTTGATAGGCCTTAATAACCCTCCAGAGGTTGATAGGCCTTAATAACCCTCCAGAGGTTGATAGGCCTTAATAACCCTCCAGAGGTTGATAGGCCTTAATAACCCTCCAGAGGTTGATAGGCCTTAATAACCCTCCAGAGGTTGATAGGCCTTAATATCCCTCCAGAGGTTGATAGGCCTTAATATCCCTCCAGAGGTTGATAGGCCTTAATAACCCTCCAGAGGTTGATAGGCCTTAATAACCCTCCAGAGGTTAATAGGCCTTAATAACCCTCCAGAGGTTGATAGGCCTTAATAACAGTCCAGAGGTTGATAGGCCTTAATAACAGTCCAGAGGTTAATAGGCCTTAATAACCCTCCAGAGGTTGATAGGCCTTAATAACAGTCCAGAGGTTGATAGGCCTTAATAACCAGAGGTTGACACAGGCCCTAACCACAGGCTTCATTTGTTTAGGTTGGGTAATGTAAAATAATTTTTATTACAAATATACAATAAAGGAAAGAGTAGTTAGGGGTTTATTAGTCCCATTAACGTGCCTGGTTAATGAAGCCAGTAGAACACAAAACGTTTCGGACGTGTTAAAGGTGAACATGATTGGGTTGCATGTTCGAACGTTCGTAAGTATGAGTGAACGTTTGCTGAACGTTCCACACACACACACACACACACACACACACACACACACACACACACACACACACACACACACACACACACACACACACACACACCTGATGGGGCCTAGTAGCTGAGTGGACAGCGTTCTGGACTCGTAATACTAGGGTCCGGATTCGATCCTCAGTGATGGCAAAACAACATGGGCAGAGTTTCTTTCACCCTGATGCCCCTGTTACCTAGCAGTAGGGTACCTGGGAGTTAGACAGCTGTTACGGGCTGCTTCCTAGGTGGGGGGGGGGAGAAAAAAATTAGTTAGGAACAGTTGATTGACAGTTGAGAGGCGGGCCGAAAGAGCAGAGCTCCCCCGCAAGCACAACTAGGTGAGTACATAGGTAAGTGTGTGTGTGTATGTGTGTGTGTGTGAGTACACATTCTCCATGCACACGAGTATATATACTAAGGAAATAGATCAAGAGTCATTGTATTACCCAACCAGAGGCTAGAAAGGCGGGGTCCAAGAGCTTAAGCACGATCCTACAAGCGCAAATAAGCGAGAACACATAGTAACCTCCCCTTACACAAACGTAAGTTGAGCCTGTCAATCAACTCATGTATAGGTTCCTGAGTCTACTGGGCTCTATCATATCTACACTTGAAACTGTGTATGGAGTTAGCCTCCACCACATCACTTCCTAATGCATTCCGCATTGTGTGTGTGTGTGTTTATGTCGTCTCATGCACTCTACCTCCTTCTCTGTCTACTGACGCATCTGTTCATTGTTTTATCTACGTCTACTCCTATACCCTTCCCCCCCCACCCTCTCTCTCTCTCTCTCTCTCTCTCTCTCTCTCTCAACGAACAAATTAACCTCCCTGAATAAGCGAACATCACAGCACACAAAATCTAATCTTGTCCGAGGCTTTTTGCTTGATACATCTCCATAACAATTTGAACTCGTGCAATTGAGTTTGCAAGATATGCATGCTGAATAATATATTCATGGAGACGGCATACCTGACGACCCCCCCCCTCCCCTTCCCCCCCAGTTACCCCCCCTTCCCCTCAGTTACCCCCCTCCCCCCCTCCCTCTTTTATCACCCCTTCAGCACTCATCTATTGCCAACTCGCATCTCCTACACAAATACAGCGTATGTATGTCATACACATCATAGATATATACCTCCTACGTCATACAGCAGGCATACGCATCATATAGATACACGGCATGGAGGGAATGGTCATGAACAGTGTTGTGTGTGCAATTGGTGCATCACAGGGGCATACAACAGGTACAACACCCCCCCTCTCCCCCTTTCCCCCTCCCTCTCCCCCCCTCCTTGCAGTGCATACCAAGGCAGCCAGCGCATCAATCCCGCCCTAAGCTCTCTTCTGAGTGCCTTCTCAGCATCCCTATTAAAGCTCTCCTTCCTCCTGCTTCTCCTACCCCTTCTACCCCTTACTTCTTCCCCTACCTCCCCCCCCCCCACTTCTCTCTCCCCCCCACTTCTCTCTCTCCCCCCCACTTCTCTCTCCCCCCCCACTTCTCTCTCCCCCTCCCCCCACTCTCTCTCCCCCTCCCCCCACTCTGCTTCCCCTCCCCCAGCTTCTCCTTCTCACCTTTCTGCTTTTGCTTGAAGGCAAAGGCCGGCGCTCAAGGTGCTGTTTATAAGTCGTAAAGCACAAGCGTGTTGGCCGCTGGCTGGTCCTTATATCCGAAAGCACGATTTAGCCGTCAGGGTCTGATCCTTACGCCTGAAAGCACGATGTGGTGGGCTGAGCTTGGTCCACCTGCACACACACACACACACACACACACACACGCACACACACACACACACACACACACACACACACACACACACACACACACACACACACACACACACACACACACTGCCAGAAATTTGGAAAGCAGCTAGTGTAGTCCCGACATTTAAGAAAGGGGATAGACAGGAGGCACTGAACTACAGGCCAGTGTCCCTAACCTGCATATCATGCAAGCTGATGGAGAAGATTGTGCAAAGAAAGCTAGTGGAACATCTGGAGCGAAGGAACTTTGTAACACAGCATCAACATGGGTTCAGGGATGGCAAGTCCTGCCTCACAAGGTTAATTGAATTCTACGACCAGGCAACAAAAATCAGGCAGGAAAGAGAGGGATGAGCAGACTGCATATTTTTGGATTGCCAGAAAGCCTTTGATACAGTACCACACAAAAGGCTAGTGAAAAAGCTAAAGATGCAGGCTGGAGTGAAAGGGAAGGTACTCCATTGGATAAAGGAGTACCTAAGGAACAGGAGACAACGAGTCAATGTGAGGGGTGAGGTCTCAGATTGGCGAGACGTTACAAGTGGAGTCCCACAGGACTCCACTTGTAGTCTTAAAACATAGCAGGTAATATTACGGTGTTTTAATGTTTACAAATACGTCGCATTTTTTAACGAATTGGTCGATTAGGTTGAAAGAGCAAGGTATTAAATGAGAGGACAGGAACTTGCAAATCATATATATATCATCATATATCATCATATATCATATATCATAATAATCATCATTAATAAGTAATATTTCAATGTACAACCTCCCAAAACTTATTGAAATAAAAATGTATTATATGTATTCCTTAAAAAAAAAAATCAGTATTATATCTCCATTTCCAATTGTCTAGAACTAATTGTTAATTAAGCTATTTTCCCGAGAGTCGTTTTCAATTAATATTAATCGAGATTTTCGTTCAAGAAAAACAAATGTCAGAAATGTTCCTTTATGCGTCAATGTTGCTCAAGCGTGTTCAAACACCTCGCTCAACCCTGACATTTCTCTTGTAAAAACTCTAAATTAATATTTTCGTGGTTTATTTTTATTTTAAATTATTGGACAATGTATTATTATTATTATTATTATTATTATTATTATTATTATTATTATTATTATTATTATTATTATTTTCGTGTGTGTGTGTTTTTTATTTGTCGATTTACAAGTCTCTTTCCTGTCGCGAATTTATATAATATTTCGGTGATTTGCTTATTAAATTTGTATTAAATTTTCCCTTTCACTAAATTTTTCACTCGTAACTCAGTTCCTTAAAGAGTTACGAGTGTCTGAAGACGTTGGAGGGGGATATCCCCTCCCTTCAACAGTTCAAGTCAAGGAGGACACTCCAGCCGACAGCACGCTGGATTTGTGATCCTGTGGTCCTGGGTTCGATCCCAGGCGCCGGCGAGAAACACTGGGCAGAGTTTCTTTCACCCTATGCCCCTGTTACCTAGCAGTAAAATAGGTACCTGGGTGTTAGTCAGCTGTCACGGGCTGCTTCCTGGGGGTGGAGGCCTGGTCGAGGACCGGGCCGCGGGGACACTAAAAAAAAAAAGCCCCGAAATCACCTCAAGATAACCTCAAGATAGCCAGTATAGGTGGCAGCTAGCAACATGAAATTCGTGAAGAGGAACAGCAATTACACTATCAATCTATTATCATTAATTATCAATCCAATTACATGTTTAGCATGTAATTTAATTGAAAATAGATAATGAGATTTCAAGGAACAAAAGACATATTAAAAAAAAAAGATAGATTAAGTGAACAAAAGTGACAAGAAACAATGAAAAATTTGGTGAAAAAATAAAGATATATTAACTTTTCTAAAGGGATTTTCAGGTTGTAATGGGTAATTTTGTAACTCGTTCAGGTTCGCTAGTTTAAATTTATCTTTAATTCGGCCTTCTTGGTGGTCTGTCTGTCTGTCTGTCTGTCTGTCTGTCTGTCTGTCTGTCTGTCTGTCTGTCTGTCTGTCTGTCTGTCTGTCTGTAGTCTTCCTCTGTCTTGCTGTACCGTCTACTGGAAAATCTTTTAATCTCTTTTTTTTTTATACACTTAGAATTGTGATATTACAAAAATCTAAATAATGAATGTAAGTGATCAAGTGATCTGTTGATGATGGCTTACTGTAAAGGATCACTTTTAATTGTCTTTATTTAGCCGATTTTATTTGTTCCTTGACAAATAATGATAAGGTGAATAGTGGCTGTTCTCTTCTGTATTTGTAGGGAACTTGTGTTAATTAACCTCTGGCTACTAACCTCTGGGTACTAATCTCTGGGTACTAATCTCTGGGTACTAACCTCTGGGTACTAACCTCTGGGTACTAATCTCTGGGTACTAATCTCTGGGTACTAACCTCTGGGTACTAACCTCTGGGTACTAACCTCTGGGTACTAACCTCTGGGTATTAACCTCTGGGTACTAACCTCTGGGTACTAACCTCTGGGTACTAACCTCTGGGTACTAACCTGTCTGTACTAACCTCTGGGTACTAACCTCTGGGTACTAACCTCTGGGTACTAACCTCTGGGTACTAACCTCTGGGTACTAACCTCTGGGTACTAACCTCTGGATACTAACCTCTGGGTACTAACCTCTGGATACTAACCTCTGGGTACTAACCTCTGGATACTAACCTCTGGGTATTAACCTCTGGGTACTAACCTCTGGGTACTAACCTCTGGGTATTAACCTCTGGGTACTAACCTCTGGGTACTAACCTGTCTGTACTAACCTCTGGGTATTAACCTCTGGGTACTAACCTCTGGGTACTAACCTCTGGATACTAACCTCTGGGTACTAACCTGTCTGTACTAACCTCTGGGTATTAACCTCTGGGTACTAACCTCTGGGTACTAACCTCTGGATACTAACCTCTGGGTACTAACCTGTCTGTACTAACCTCTGGGTACTAACCTCTGGGTACTAACCTCTGGGTACTAACCTCTGGGTACTAACCTGTCTGTACTAACCTCTGGGTATTAACCTCTGGGTACTAACCTCTGGATACTAACCTCTGGGTACTAACCTGTCTGTACTAACCTCTGGGTACTAACCTCTGGGTACTAACCTCTGGGTACTAACCTCTGGGTACTAACCTCTGGGTACTAACCTCTGGGTACTAACCTCTGGGTACTAACCTCTGGGTACTAACCTCTGGGTACTAACCTCTGGGTACTAACCTCTGGGTACTAACCTCTGGATACTAACCTCTGGGTACTAATTAACCTCGTGACAAACTTCCACTGTGTTAATTCCGTGGATGCCTCGACCCCCTCCAAGCCTTCAAACTCCCCAAAACCCCCCATTAGTTCCCTGAAAGCGTACGATATCTACGCCTTATTGCAGCAACAATATCGGCCCTGCATTTGAGCTTTTCTTTTAACCTTTTAATGCCCAAATAGAACGCATTTACGCCTGGGAAAATTATTGCCTTCTCAATCGGCGACATACACGATACTTCCTGTCATGTTTTCCACCATGAAGCAGTAAATAGGTACCTGGGTGTTAGTCAGCTGTCACGGGCTGCTTCCTGGGGGTGGAGGCGTGGTCGAGGACCGGGCCGCGGGGACACCAAAGCCCCGAAATCCTCTCAAGATAACCTCAAGATGAAAGTCTCTAGGTGGTTGTATGGAACTTGCAGAACGTAAGAAGCTGTTGTATAAGTTGTATAAGTGTTTTCATTCTGTGGATCTGAAGCCTACAGTGTGCTCTGTACACCAATATATTTCACGTTATGTGTGTGTGTGTGTGTGTGGATTCGACACGAGAAAAAATACAATGCACATTTAAAGCAACGCTCCTTCCAATGTATGAGGGGGGGGGGAGTGTCATACAACCAACACCTCCCCCCCCCCCGGCCGCCCCATACAACCATCACCCCCCTCCCCCTCCCGCACATACAACACCAACTATATAGCATCAATCACCAACAAAGCACTAATTATCAGGCGTTCCTTGTAACTCAGTACAGTAAACTCCTTGTACCTTAACATATATATACACAAGTGTCTCCTTAAACCAGAAACGGCTAGAAAAATGAGACTTTGCATCTCCAAGAGAAATGTTTATGTAGATCATAAATTAAAAAAAAAAATCATGAATATTTACCGCCAAAAAAACAAAATCGCATCTAGTAAGCTCTTGGAACCTCCTCTTCCTCTCCAGATGGCGTGGAAGCAAGCCGTCTGGAGATGAATCCAACCCTCTTCTAACATCTGTGTGGGGGGGGGGGGGATGCTGGGGAGCCCGCCACTCCCTAAAACATATTATTGAAGCCGATTTGCTCATCCCAGAGCCTTTTCCAACCTCTTACCCCTTTACTCCTCCCCCCCCCTTCCACCCCCCCTCTCCCCCCCCCCCTCTCCCCCCTACAAAACCCCCCCTTTTCGCAGCGTTTATTTTTAATTTGAGGTGATTTTTGCTACGCTTTATCCTTGAAAGGAGGAAAAGGGGAGAGAGAGAGCGAGTTCATCTGACTCCCTCTGCAATTGACAGGAGAAATTGACGTTTGCGAAATTGCAGGAGATTGAGTGAAGCCAAGATCTATTGTCCCTTCGCCGGTAAACAGACAGACAATGAGACGGGGTGTTGACGGTCGTGTCCGGATCCTGTGGACGGGGGGGGGAGGGGGAAAGAGGGGCATGTATCACTATATCAAATAGTGTTGGGGGGCGGCCGTCGACTTCACCAGTACCACCTGGGTCGCGGTCCAAGCCGGGGTTCGAATCCAGCCTCCCCACCCCCTCTTTTGACAGGAGTTATGTTGGTACTGACAGGTAGCACCCTCCCTCCCTCTCTCTCTCTCTTTCTCCCTCTCTCTCCCCCTCCCACTCCCAGCCCCTCTTTCTCTTCCACGCAATCAGTGGGGATCGTGTGGTGTTTCGGGAAAGGGTTGTTAGTGATGGAAATTGGGTGATTAGGCGTAGTTGGGTGTTCCCAGCGAGCCTGGAATTGGCCTGGTTCTGGGAAAAGGGTCTCTTCAATTACTGTTGTTTAAGTTAAGCAAGCACAGCTTGGGCACCTGCAGTTGGGTTGATTGCTGAGCGGAAATATTCAACTCTTGCGCGCGCGCGCGGACACACACACACACACACACACACACACACACACACACACACACACACACACACACACACACACACACACACACACACACTCACTCACTCACTCACTCACACTCACTCACTCACTCACACTTTCATAAACACACACACACACACACACACACACACTCTCTCTCTCTCTCTCTCTCTCTCTCTCTCTCTCTCTCTCTCTCTCTCTCTCTCTCTCTCTCTCTCTCTCTCTCTCACCGACCGACCTAAGAGCCAAAGCTCATCCCCCGCAAGCACCATTAGGTGAATACTCTTTCCAAGAAAGGTTATGAGGGGTATTTTTATGTACTCACCTAATTACACTCATCTAATTGTGCCTGCAGGGGCTTGAGCTTTAGCTCTTTAGTGCCGGCTCTCAACTGTAAATCATCTGGTGACAGGCAGTTATCAGGGGAAAACACCAAGCCATTACGACTATATAGCCCTTGGAAGGGGTCAGGATATGGATTTGGGATGGGACGGGGGCTGGGGGTCTTGAAAGAGAGAGAGAGAGAGAGAGAGAGAGAGAGAGAGAGAGAGAGAGAGAGAGAGAGAGATCCTTATTTCTGAAGCTTCATATAGAGCTTCACCACTTCTATTTGTTCAGTGTTCTGTCTTTGAAAAAAATCACATGTATCTCTGGATGACTACTTCACCGTATGGTTACAGGCGACAATTTAGTGTCAAAGTCACTATGAACAGTTTATATTCAAGGCTGGTCTTGCCTGTGATACCACCTCTTCTCTCTCTCTCTCTTCCTCCCTGCTTCGCTCAGCTCCTTCTCTCTCTCTCTCTCTCTCTCTTCCTCCCTGCTTCGCTCAGCTCCTTCTCTCTCTCTCTCTCTTCCTCCCTGCTTCGCTCAGCTCCTTCTCTCTCTCTCTCTCTCTCTCTTCCTCCCTGCTTCGCTCAGCTCCTTCTCTCTCTCTCTCTCTCTCTTCCTCCCTGCTTCGCTCAGCTCCTTCTCTCTCTCTCTCTCTCTCTCTTCCCTTTTTCAACTCCATCCCCTACCTCTTCTCCTCGTCCCCCATGCCCACCTTCCGTCTCAGACGAGTCTCTGTTACCTCAGGTCACAACCAAACCAGCTAATTTACATAGCAATGCAAGTAAAAAAATGTTTGTCCAGATGCCTTCACTTTAGGAGAAGCACCACGTCAGGTTAGACCCCCAAAAAAGAGAGAGAGACAGAAACACAGGTAATTTAACGTGTTAACACTAAATTGCTCTCCTTAAAAGTTGAGGTGGATGGCGTTCCGAGTTATTAGGTCGGCTCTATCTCCCGTGCATGTATATGAAAATTGCTTGCGCTGCGTTCTTAAGTTTTGTGAGGGGGGTGGGGGGGGGGGAGGGGCAAGGGATAAGTGCCTGTTCAGAATTGGCCTCTGGATTGGTTCCTTAATTTTTGGAGTTCATAAAATTGGTTTATTACGATCTTGCAATGTCTCCTCAGGTTCATCAATGGTGTCTCAAGTCCTCCACTTGAGCTCTGGAGGAGCATACCTGGAATTTACCTGGAGAGGGTTCTGAGAGTCGTTGTTTTACCCAAGGCAACCCGGTCCGGGGCCAGGCTCGACTTGGGATAACTTGGTCCAACAGGCTGTTGCTTGGAACGGCCGGCATATCCACTGCAACGCGGTTGGTCCGGCTATTGTTGCAAGGAAGCACTACGCTGATTGGCTGAGATGGTCAGCATCCGACCAATCATCACTCGCCATAATTTCAAATGTCACCCCGGTCAGTTAATCCCATTATCCCATTAAGCACTAATGTTTTTCTTACTATAGAAATACACATTTTTTATACATATAAAAATACATCATAATTTTTTTTCGCAATCATACACATTTTATATTTATAATGAGTCTTGTTACGAAACTCGAACTATTTAAATAGCCTTTTATTGTGATCTTACTGAATATAAGGCTTCCAGGCCCGAGCTTCATACCCGAGTGTGTACTCGTCTAGTTGTGCTTGCAGGGGTTGAGCTCTGGCTCTTTGGTCCCGCCTCTCAACTGTCAATCAATTGATGTACAGGTTCCTGAGCCTACTGGGCTCTGTCATATCTACATTTGAAACTGTGTATGGAGTCAGCCTCCACCACATCACTGCCTAATGCATTCCATCTGTTAACTACTCTGATACTGAAAAAGTTCTTTCTAACGTCACTGTGGCTCATTTGGGTACTCAGTTTCCACCTGTGTCCTCTTGTTCGCGTACCACCCGTGTTAAATAGTTTATCTTTATATACCCTGTCAATTCCTCTGAGAATTTTGTAGGTTGTGATCATGTCTCCCCTTACTCTTCTGTCTTCCAGTGTCGTGAGGTGCATTTCCCCCAGTCTTTCCTCGTAACTCATGCCTCTTAGTTCTCGGACTAGTTTAGTGGCATATCTCTGAACTTTTTCAAGCTTCGCCTTGTGCCTGAGAAGGTACGGGCTCCATGCTGGGGCCGCATTCTCCAGGATTGGGATATGTTCTCTGCAATCACGTTATAGTGACGTGATCTCTGCAATCACGTTATTATGCCATGTTCTCTGCAATCACGTAATTGTAACTCGTTCTCTGCAATCACGGAATTACCTGATGCTTTGATATATATAATTTTTCCAAATTAGGGGGAAGAATAATCGAGAAATATATATATATATATTTATATATATAATAAATATATTTTTTTTTGCCCAGCCAGCGGGTATAGTGTCATGCTTGAGCGCCATTACCTCACCCGGAAAGATGTGATGAAACCCCAAGCGGGAATTAAATCAGGGTCTTGTAATTGTTTAATGTTAACTTGGAGTCGTGTGTGTTGAAACTGGTTTAACGAGATGGGAGTCGCTTAATGTATGTATGTGTGTGTGTGTGTGTGTGTGTGTGTGTGTGTGTGTGTGTGTGTGTGTGTGTGTGTGTGTGTGTGTGTGTGCGCGTGCGTGGTATGATTTCGATTAGGAATCGCCTTGTTCTTAAAATAACCTCTTAAGTGAAACCAGAATGGCTGAGCCAAAATCACCGGTTATATAATGACTTACTGCCACGTGAGGAAGACATCAAAACATGTGGACTGGTTTAGTGGCTAGCCAGCTGTTTTTTTTACCGTGATTTCATTCACTTGGAACATCGGGGATACGAACCCGGGGCCCGGTAATAACCGTGACCAACGCGACAAATCATCCTTGGGAGCCCAGGACAGCGGGAGATGCACGAGGTTCTTAAAAAAGGTTACCGGTTGAAAGTTCCAAGTAGCACGGGCTATGGTGAGCCCGAAGTGGACTTACCTGGCACAGGAGCGGGGCTGTAACTTGTTACCGGTCGAAAGTGCTACTTTAAAGATACCTCTCGTTGATGTGATTCTGTTATCCTTATCTCACCAAACGGGCCATGGATCGAGGCTGTCTATACCTCCGATAAGTATGATTGACCAAAATGTTTCTAGCTACACGGGGAAAAAAAAAATACACACTTCAAGAATCTAAAACAAGCGAGTATTATGTTTGAAATAATTTTTGTTGGTTGAAATCCAATCCTTGTAAGTAAGGTAAGTACTTGTAAGTAGCTGGGGTGTGCACTTAAAGTAAATATCTCTTGTGTTATCACTTGTGTTAAATGTAATTTAAGTTGAAACACCTCTGTTGTTAATGAACCTAAATTAAGGCAGAATCATGAAGCAATTGTCATGTTACTGTGATGATCACAGTATCTCACCAGATACACAGACTGTGTACTTCACAGTCTGGTACTGGTACCAGGAACACAGACTGTGTACTTCACAGTCTGGTACTGGTACCAGATACACAGACTGTGTACTTCACAGTCTGGTACTGGTACCAGGAACACAGACTGTGTACTTCACAGTCTGGTACTGGTACCAGGAACACAGACTGTGTACTTCACAGTCTGGTACTGGTACCAGATACACAGACGACCACCTCTGGTTCGAAAGGGGGAGATTCTACAGCCCCGCTCCTGTGCCAGGTAAGTCCACTTCGGGCTCACCATAGCCCGTGCTACTTGGAACTTTCTGTTCCCAGTAGCTGAATCTATAACAACAACCATAGCCTCGGAAGAAAGGGGGGACCCAAACAATAAAGGTTCCATGTTCCTTTTTCTTGTCCCCTTCCTTTCCCTCCATCTGTTGTATTGCCTTAATAGACATTTTTAACAGTTACAAGTCACAAGTTGGTGAATAGAGCGCAGGGTTATAGAAGGTTGTGTATCTCTCCGAGTCCCGAAGCTTGCGGACAGGATCTGCGAGGATCCTGTCCGGATATATATATATATAAAAATATTGTATCAACAAGCACTTCAGTGTCGACATCATACATCCCTTAGACGTTAAGTATATACAACCGAGCACAACACCAATAATACGAGAAATACATCATAATACAATAAAAAAAACACATTATACAATGAGACAATATATATATATATAACGTAATTGAAGTTGCATTATTAATACGAGTTGAGAGCGAGCCCCCGCATGGCAGAAACATCTTCATAGAGCAATCAAAACTGCTTGTTCAAAACAATGAAGCAAGCAGCGTCGGTAATACAAATTGACCTTGAGTGGGAGCGGGCATTGTCTCGCCTTGTATGTGCCGTGAATCAGGCAGAATATAATAATTAGAGCGGAGATGTGAGAGGCGGATTTACGACCCGTGCGAAAACATACTTCGTTACCCCCTCAGACGATTTACAGGACAAAACATGTATAAAAATGAGTCGCCATTGGCTAACTTGGAGGCTTGGTGTGGAGCGTGGGATTTTATGGGAGAGAGAGGTTGTTTCTCTCTCCTTTCCTGTCTTCCTTTCCTCTCTGTCTTCCTGTCTATTTCTCCTCCTTTTCCTTCTCTTGCTGCTGGCTCTGTTGACAGTGGTTATCACATTGGTTATCAGTTGTTGCTTGCAGGAGGGGCCCGTGTCTGCCTCCAAGTCTGGGTGTTGTTTCAGATTTAGCTACTCAGAACGAAGTGTCCATGTAGCACGGGCTATGGTGAGCCCGTAAACAATCCAAGTCTGGGACAGAAATGTATTTTATGCCCCCCCCACCAAACTCCCGTCTTCCTCTCCCCTGCTCTTCCTACCCATTCCCCTGCCTCCCAACTTCCCCATTCCCCAGCCTCCCCAATCTCCAGTCCATACCCCAACCCAACCCCACACTGGCTTGCTAAGCTAGTGTGCTTAGTGGGGTTTTGTTTTCAAGTCGGTGCGTGCAAAGTTGTATCTGTTGATTAGTTTTAACACATCAAGCGGACAGCGGTTTGGATGACTTCTTGAACAAGCAGGAAAGCACTTCTGAACAAGCAGAACTTCTTGAACAAGCAGAACTTGTTGAATTAGCAGAACTTGTTGAACAAGCAGGTTCACCCTCACCTGGTGAAGGGTGGGGAGGGGGGGGGGAAATGAAGGGGGTCATGCAGTTGAACATCTTCGTAAGAGTTTAATTTTCGTGTTCCCCGAATACAAGTTTTTGAATCGTTGCTGAAGCATGACCGCGAGAGCAAGAAATGATTGAGGAGGATTGACTGGGAACACTGCGTCTCCTCTCACCGTGGTTTTTAAAGGCGTTCTTAAAGTTTTGTTCTACCCCGCGGCCGTGTGTACTCACCTAGTTGTGTCTGCAGGATCGAGCATTGACTCTTGGATCCCGCCTAAATCCCGCCTCTGTGTGTGTGTGTGTGTGTGTGTGTGTGTGTGTGTGTGTGTGTGTGTGTGTGTGTGTGTATGTGTGTGTGTGTGTGTGTGTGTGTGCCAGTGTTGCATAGGCAGCTGCTTAACAACCTTGTACAGGATCTTGCAATTAAGCTGTTTACGTTTCAACGTCTTAGCAGCGGCCTGCCCTAACGATCGAAGTTCGCAACACGAAGCTAACGAAGTGGTTCCATAGAGAATTTCCGACAGCGATGGGCCTGTTTCCATCGCTGTCGGTCTCGCTTTATGCAGGTCGGCGTTCAATCCCCGACCGTCCACCAAGTGGTTGGGCACCATTCCTTCCCCCAACCCGTCCCATCCCAAATCCTTACCCTGATCCCTTCCCAGTGCTATATAGTCGCAATGGCTTAGTGCTTTCTCCCTGATAGCTCCCCCCCCCCATCCTTCTATTAAGGACAGACAGACATAACAAACAAAAAATAGACCTCCTGGCCTTGGCAGCATCACCAGTCAAGAATATATTTGGGGATTTTGAGTCTCCTGACCTTACACATTACCGGGATCCGGGTCGAGTACCTAGTTTACCTGCCGGGCTTTTAGTCCTGTCAAGCCCTTTCCTGAAATACGGGGGATGAGGTCAAGACACCTTTAAAACCCTTCAGATTAATTAACAATTAGTAACATCGTTGGTAGACGTCTCGCTTGGTGTTCTATTTGAGTGTTTGTCTTGTCGGACTTGTGCTTTGTCAGCGTCTCTGCGGGTTTGGTGTCTACGTGATATCTGTAGAATTAATAAATAAATAAATAAATAAATATGTTTATTCAGGTACCCGCCAAACACACACCGAAACTACGACGTTGGTACAACGTTCGAACAAGTTTTAACACCTCCTAACCAGTTATAACAACCAATATAGCAAGTTGTAACAACGTTCTAATACGTCATAAACACGTTAAGCCAAGATGTAACAACTTTATTACAAGTTGTAACAAGCGGAAAATAGAGACAGTTTCGGTTTGTGTTTCCAGGGTAAGGTACATACATACAAGTGATGTTATATTAATGGATTGATATATAGATAGAGCTAGTACATACAATGCCTAAAGCCACTATTACGCAATGCGTTTCGGGCAAACTGGCGGTATTGCGGTCTTCAGTTGTCTGACGTATTTGGGCTCTGATATTAGGAGATGCGGTTCAGCTATTATTCCCATTTATGTAAGTGGTATTTTTCGCTCGAGGAGGATGGCGGACGTGCTCTGCAAAACTCATCGTAGAGTTTTGCGATGAGTTTGATGACTGATGACGTGTTTCTTGTGCGTGGGGACGACGTGGTATGCATTACCAAACAACAGGATATGATTGTGCCGTGCTTTAATAGCTCCTTGACCTTCAGTGACCTTTAATGGGGTCATTATATCACTATACCTAAAAGAGAGAGAATGTCTATGTCCAAAGTAGACGGCTATAGAGGCTCGGGGCTAGCCTCACGAAACTTTGCAGGGGTGACTGGTCTGGGTTACGGGCAGAACATAGGGCTACTGTCTGTGCTTCGTCTAACCTACGCTTGAAACACTTCGGTTGTCAAGGGCTATTTCCTTCATTAGTATCAACATTATCAACAACGTTGGTAGTGTTAATTCAACGTTCGTTACTTTCCTGTTGAATATTGTGTTTACTCTTGTGTTTCACCAGGTGTTCTTACCAAGCTGTGTGTTCTAAGGGTTGAGCTTCAGTTCTTGTGTTCTGCCTCACAACCTCCATACACGTTCACTAACCCCCATGCATTTAATTATTTCTCTCTCTCTCTCTCTCTCTCTCTCTCTCTCTCTCTCTCTCTCTCTCTCTCTCTCTCTCTCTCTCTCTCTCTCTCTCTCTTTCTCGCACGCACAATCTTTCGTATACAAGCGAGTCACACAGAAAATTAAGGAAGAATTCAAGACACGCGATCAAGAGGCCAATTGAAGCATAAGTCTGAGACACGGGCAGTTTCCCGTCCACTTCGTAATAAAACTGACCTTTTGACTTCTGAGGCAGAAAATACGTGCGTGCGTGCGCGTGCACGTGATTCATGGCACTGCAAGATGCTCTTGCAAGATTTAGGGAAGATAAGTGAGGCTGGATGTCATCTGAGAGTCCTATTGTCTTACGTATGACACTGTTCCTGTGTGGCAGTGAATATGAGCAGCATCTTCACTGTCTTGTGTGGCAGTGAATATGAGCAGCATCCTCACTGTCCTGTGTGACAGTGAATATGAGCAGCATCTTCACTGTCCTGTGTGGCAGTGAATATGAGCAGCATCCTCACTGTCCTGTGTGGCAGTGAATATGAGCAGCATCTTCACTGTCCTGTGTGGCAGTGAATATGAATAGCATCTTCACTGTCCTGTGTGGCAGTGAATATGAGCAGCATCTTCACTGTCCTGTGTGGCAGTGAATATGAGCACCATCTTCACTGTCCTGTGTGGCAGTGAATATGAGCAGCATCTTCACTGTCCTGTGTGGCAGTGAATATGAGCAGCATCTTCACTATCCTGTGTGGCAGTGAATATGAGCAGCATCCTCACTGTCTTGTGTGGCAGTGAATATGAGCAGCATCCTCACTGTCCTGTGACAGTGAATATGAGCAGCATCTTCACTGTCCTGTGTGGCAGTGAATATGAGCAGTATCCTCACTGTCCTGTGTGGCAGTGAATATGAGCAGCATCTTCACTGTCCTGTGTGGCAGTGAATATGAGCAGCATCTTCACTGTCCTGTGTGGCAGTGAATATGAGCAGGTATTACCGCCTGAAGAGTTCATCATCAACAGCATCACCATTAGCATTGTCACCATCATTGCCTTCACCACCACCATCATCACCACAATCATCCTCATCGCCCATAGCAGCAACAGCCATTTTAACAGCCGTGGCAACAGGAATTCAACGACCAACAGAAACATGTTGCAACAGTAGAGAAACACCAGCAACACCTCCATCATTTGCAACCGTTGCTGCAAGCAAGCAAGCAAGCAAGGGAAACAGGTGCATAAAATAACAAGCAACGGGGCGTGCAAGCACGCAAACAACCAACCACTCAACCAACCACGCAAACAACCAACCACTCAACCAACCACGCAAACAACCAACCACTCAACCAACCACGCAAACAACCAACCACTCAACCAACCACGCAAACAACCAACCACTCAACCAACCACGCAAACAACCAACCACTCAACCAACCACGCAAACAACCAACCACTCAACCAACCACGCAAACAACCAACCACTCAACCAACCACGCAAACAACCAACCACTCAACCAACCACGCAAACAACCAACCACTCAACCAACCACGCAAACAACCAACCACTCAACCAACCACGCAAACAACCAACCACTCAACCAACCACGCAAACAACCAACCACTCAACCAACCACGCAAACAACCAACCACTCAATCAGGAGTAATCAACAGGCCAGCGTGATATAATCAACAAGCATAATATCGGGCCAGAAGCAAGCGTGAGTAAACAGCTTGCAAGCATATCACGCAAGCAAGCAAGCAAGCTCGATTATCATCACGCAAGCAAGCAAGCAAGCTCGATTATCATCACGCAAGCAAGCAAGCATGGTGTCAAGTATGCAAGCACGAGTTATCATCAAACAAGGAGGCGAGTATAGGCTATTATCAAGCAAGCAAGCAAGCAAGCATTAATCGTGCGTGGATATATCTGGCCCCCCCTAACCACCTCACCCCCCCCCCTGACCACCTCGATATAACCCGGACAAACCCCCCTTTTCCCCTCCCCCTACCCCTCCAGTAAGTCAGACATCCCCCCTCTCCCTCTCTTAACCACCTTACCCCCCCCCCCCCTCCTTCATCTAATCCAGACAGCGCCCCCCTCCCCCCCCCAAAAAAAACTTTACTCCCCCTTGAAGTCCAAGTCCGTCTTCCCCCCCTCCCCTCCTCTTTCCCCCTCTCTCCCTTCCCCCCCCCTCCCAAAAGCCTGCTTGCCGCTCCAGCAGGCGTCTACGTATCTTGAACCAGGAGGGGAGGGGGGAGGGGTGTGAGTGGGGGTTAGGAAGAGGGAGGGAGGGGGGGAGGGGGGGGTTGCATCTTGCAGGTGCATCCCAAAGGCTGGTCGGGGGGGGGTTAGGGGGAGGGACGAGATAATTGCATCATCATATCTGAACGAAAGATTGGAGTTTGCTTACCTGTGTGTGTGGAGGTGTGTCTCTCTCTCTCTCTCTCTCTCTCTCTCTCTCTCTCTCTCTCTCTCTCTCTCTCTCTCTCTCTCTCTCTCTCTCTCTCTCTCTCTCTCTCATGAGAGTAACATCTCACTGATGCTGGGCAGCATCCTTCTCACCCCCCACTCCTTCTTTCACTATAATAAAAGCTTTCGAACACATTAGTTTGTGTTCGAAGAGCTCTTTTATTTTTTGGGGGGTTTTAATTACTATTTTGATGTATTTCATGGAAATTAGAGTTTTATGCAGTAAATAGAGTCCAGTTATCCATTGTTGATATTAAATTAGTTTTAGAGATTTGAAAAGTCATTTTTTTTTTTGGTTTATGCATGTCATATTCATCTCGTGGGTGGTAGTGGGTCCCTCATACCCATCCCGTGGGCGGTAGTGGGTCCCATACCCTTCCCGTGGGCGGTAGTGGGCCCCATACCCATCCCGTGGGCGGTAGTGGGTCCCATACCCATCCCGTGGGCGGTAGTGGGTCCCCATACCCATCCCGTGGGCGGTAGTGGACCCCCATACCCATCCCGTGGGCGGTAGTGGACCCCATACCCATCCCGTGAGCGGTAGTGGACCCCCATACCCATCCCGTGGGCGGTAGTGGACCCCCATACCCATCCCGTGGGCGGTAGTGAATCCCAGCAAATGATCCCCAAATTGATTTACCTGAGCAAGTTACATCAGTCGGATACTCTGCTATTGGTACACGGTTTAATGAAGATACTTTTATAAAACCCGTTGTTTCAAGAACTGCAAGACTACAAGAGTTTTCTCTTAAGCCGAACAATTTACATCTGTGGTGAGCCAGCCATGGAAGGTTTACTATCGTCGTTTTTGATCCTCCTGTGGCCAGAAGACTCTGGGACAATAGTTTCACGGTGTGAGGATTTATGTGGGAAATCCTGCTCTGATTGATTTTTTTTCAACCTGTGTTTCCCCTAGTGGTAAGTTTAATTGAATGAATCTTACAAAGAGGGAGGGAGAAGTATGTGGAAAAGACTAAGGTAGGAAGGAAGACATAGGAAGGGTGAAAATGAAGTGGAGAAACAGGTTGAGACAAAGATCAGAGATGCAAGGGCAACAGAAAGGAGGATTATAGACACAGAAAGCACAGCCAATACAAGAGGTCACATTCACTTACAAGGTCACGCAGCAAACGTACGTACTTACACACACACACACACACACACACACACACACACACACACACACACACACACACACACACACACACACAGAAAGCACACCTGCCTCCCATCCATCAACGACGGTTCTTCAGTCTGTCTCGTAAAGATGCAATTTCTCCGTCTTAAGTGGCACTCCAGCCGCACCTGGCCGGGGGAGGAGGAGGACCAGATCCAAGTGATTGGGGAGGGAGATAAAGTTGCCTGCCTCTTCTCCAAGGGATGACAATGGGGGAATAGTTCCGTAATTGTGGAAGGAGCCGACTGGACCGAAGGAGGATGTCTCAACGCCGAGGTCTTCGCTACGAAGTGCTTGCGTCAGGAGGAACTTGAAAGCATGGAGGGAATTTCCGTATTTGGGAAGCTGAGAGAGAGAGAGAGAGAGAGACAGGGAGAGGGAGAGAGAGAGAGAGAGAGAGAGAGAGAGAGAGAGAGAGAGAATGAATATTACAGTCAATTACAGATGTTTTAATATATATATACAAATGATATCTGCTATCTCTTCCCTCCCTCCCTCACTCCAATCTCCAACTTATTTCAGCTATCATGTCAACAAACAGCTATATAATCAGGTACTTGTGATATCATGTCTATCAGTTGCAGTAATGCATGCTCCTCTAATTTGAGTTGCAGTATTGCCTAATCATCTTGATGGGCTCTGATTCTGGGTTGAAGATGAGGGATGATTCTGTTGCGGGGAGGCACTTTGTGACTAGTTAAGATGTTTTGTTTTAAGCTGTACCGTTTCAAGAAGCTGGGGTTTTGAGATTTGGGGTTTTGAGATTTGGGGATTAAGACGCTGGGGTTTTAAGACAATGGGGTTTTAAGATACTAGGGTTTTTAGACACTGGGGTTTTTAGGCACTGGGGGTTTTAAGACACTGGGTTTAGGACGTGGGTTTTTAAGACGTCAGTTGTTATGACTTAAATACGAAGTTTTAAGACGCAGGATTTAGAACGCTGGGTTTAAAATGCGAGGTTTTAAGATTTTTCAACAGATGTGTTTTAAAAAGCTGGGATTAATATGTTGTGATTAATTTTACAGGTTTAAAATGACAGGTAAAGATTAGTGGACAAATAGCTGTCTGAAGGTGTTTTAAAGTCCTTTTCCGATTGTTCCAGATGTTTTAACTACTTTCTGAACTAGGACGCTAGTTTGTGCCTCCTGGATGAGACTCGGGACTAGTATTTGATTGGGTAATAGTTCCTGGATAAAAATAAATACCCCGAGTCCTACCCAATCCTGGATTAACAAAACACACACATGCCTCATGTCCTACACCATCCTGGATAAAAAAAACACACACGAGATAACCGAGTCCTACACCATCCTGAATATAAAAACAAGATGGCCGAGTCCTACACCATCCTGGATATAAAAACACACATGGCCGAGCCCTACCTCATCCTGGATATAAAAATACACATGGACGATGTCCTACCTCATCCTGGATATAAAAATACACATGGACGATGTCCTACCTCATCCTGGATATAAAAACACACATGGCCGATGTCCTACCTCATCCTGGATTAAAAAAAAATGAGAGATGCCAGAGTCCTACCTCATCCTGGATATAAAAACACACATGTCTGATGACCTACCTCATCCTGGATTCTGATACTGCAAGTAATAACAGTGGACAGGATGTACATAGGTAGGATTCTTCCCTGGTGGAATGTTGCCTTGGTCAGGATGGGGCTGGGGGAGAGGGGGAGAGAGGGGGAAGATGAGGAATGGGGGGGGGGGGGGTAGGGTGTGTTATGAGGAAGGGCAGGTTGGTAGGAAGTCCAAAATATATCAGAAATAACTATATATAATTCTTCAATGAAAAAGGCAGTTCCCCTCCTTGGCACTGTGGTAAAGCACTCGCATCCTCCCTTGCCAGCGGTTTGCCCTGGGTTCGAGTATATACCACGTATACGTGGTATATATGTATACCGCGTTGTTATACGTCTTCTAGATTTACATTTTGCGGTGAAGGACCGGGCCGCGGGGACGCTAAGCCCCGAAATCATCTCTCAAGATAACCTAGACTCTAGGATTACGAATCCCGAGCGCTCTCCACTCAGCCACCAGTTGCACGTGTGTGTGTGTGTGTGTGTGTGTGTGTGTGTGTGTGTGTGTGTGTGTGTGTGTGTGTGTGTGTGTGTGTGTGTGTGTGTGCGCGTGTGCGTGTGCGTGTGTGTGTGCGTGTGCGTGTGTGTGTGTGTGTGTGTGTGTAAATCTTCCACACGTAAGTCTCAATGCTGGATTGAGCGTGGGTTTGCGTACTCACCTAATTGTGCTTGCGGGGGGTTGAGCTCTGGCTCTTTGGTCCCGCCTCTCAACTGTCTATTATCTCATGCGTGTGGAAGACGGTGATTCACCGGCTGCGAGTCGCGGCGCTACAGCCACCGAAAATGATGACATTCTTCTACATTATCATCATTATCATCCTTTTTGCCGACGATGAGTCGCGGTGACGTGGCTGAAGATGTGATGATCAAACTACTCATCAGAAGATGAGGAGACGACGACGTTTCAGTCCGTCCTGGACCATTGGATCGAAACGTCGTCGCCTTTACATCTAATAGTGTGTGCTTCAATCATTATATTAGTCTTTTTTTATTCATCTGGGTTCTAGGAGACTCGAACCGTCGTCTCTAACAACAATTTTCAGCTAATTGGTGTTTAAGATGCATGCAAGATGAGCTTTAAGAGTAAGCTGAGCTACAAGAATCTACAATAGCTACCCGCTCATGCAAGCCGCAATGTAGAACAGAAAACAGGAAATGCATTTTCCATCTCACAGGGTTATAAATCCCCTGGAACCGCCTACCCGCCGCGACCAAAGATCTCATTAACTTCAAAGATCTACCACTTACGGGGCTATTCGTGCCCGTGCCACCTCTTGGGGTGGCTTAATTTTCCTCAATTAATCAATATCACTGAAGGTGTACATGGTATATTTAACATTGGTTTAATGGTATATATTTATTACTCTATGATATCTATGATATCTATGCTTTATTATCTTACTTTTTCACATTTTTTTTTCTCTCTCTCTCTCTCTGTCTCTCTCTGTCTCTCTCTGTCTCTCTCTGTCTCTCTCTGTCTCTCTCTGTCTCTCTTTGTCTCTCTCTCTCTCTCTCTCTCTCTCTCTCTCTCTCTCTCTCTCTCTCTCTCTCTCTCTCTCTCTCTCTCTCTCTCTCTCTCTCTCTCTCTCTCTCTCTCCCCCCCCCCAACACCCCCCCCCGTGTGAATAGAACGAGAAGAGTAGAAGGAAGAGAGGGACGGGAGAACTATTTCTGCTGCCTCGTCTGAAGGCTGATTGACTTGGCAATTTGCGGAGAGCAATTTCTACACTCCTGTGGTTGAGATGTGGATGCTGGAGCCCGGTGATGAGGATCTGTACAGCTGGGAGAGGGTTGGGGTGATGATTGTGGTTGTGGTGGTGGTGGTGGTGATTGTGGTGGTGGTGGTGGTTGTGGCGGTGGTTAACTAACAGTGACTAGGGGAAGGTGAGGTTCTGGCTCATGTTCCCTACTGTTAACGTCAGTGAACATGAGGTTGTTTACGTTTAGCTCGTCACGCGTTAAACGTTGTTGGTGGAGGTGGTTTCCAGGACTTCTTCTTTCAATGCATTCCAGTTGTTGAGTATTTCTTTCAAATTCCTTCACGTCATTTCCGTTTCCCAGCTTCCATCTGTGTCCTCTTGTCTTCCTTACTTATTCCTACCCCTCAGTATCTTGTATGTGGTGATCATAACTCATCTTTTCGTTGTATCCACTAGGGTTGTGAGATTTAGTTCCACTAGCCTCTTCTTGTAGCTTAACCCTCTTAGCTCTGGTTCCAGTCTTGTTGCAAACCTTTGTACTTTTTATATGCCGGTGCTGCATATTCTAGGACTGGTCTCACTAATGTTGCGAAGATTGCCTTGAAGGACGTACTGATTTAGGACTAAAACGATGTTCTTATATTTGCCAGCGTCTCATATGCTGCTGATGTTCCCGTGTTTATGTGTGGCTCCGGTGTGAGTGTGGCGGTAGAGCTGTGAGGTCTCGCTTCATGCAGGTCGGCGTTCAATCCCCGACCGTCCACCACCGTGGTTGGGCACCATTCCTTTCCACCCCCCCCCCCCCCGTCCCATCCCTAAGCCTTATCCTGACTCCTTGCAAGTGTTATATAGTCGTAATGGCTTGCCGCTTTCCCCCCTGATAATTCCCTCCCTGTCTCAAGTGCTGGATCTGTGTCCACTACGACTTTTGTAGCTGTACCCTTCACCTTATGGTGAAGCTGTACCCTTCACCTTATGGTGAAGCTGTACCCTTCACCTTATGGTGAAGCTGTACCCTTCACCTTATGGTGAAGCTGTACCCTTCACCTTATGGAGAAGCTGACCATCTGGCCTCCCCCTTCCCCATCTTCATTGCCTTACACATGTTTAATGGCGCTGCTGGAGAAAAAAGGTCTTAATTATCATCTTGTTAACAATACCTTCCACTTCGTGGGAGATCAACTAAAGGATGTTTACAGAATCCTGAGTAGCTGGCTCTGGGGAAACCCCTGCCTGCTGATGCTGGCTCCCTCACACTCTCACCTCTCCCTCACCCTCCCTCACTACCTCTCACTCTCCCTCACCCTCCCTCACTACCTCTCACTCTCCCTCACCCTCCCTCACAACCTCTCACTCCCTCACAACCTCTCACTCCCTCACAACCTCTCACTCTCCCTCACCCACCCTCACCCTCCCTCACAACCTCTCACTCTCCCTCACCCTCCCTCACAACCTCTCACTCTCCCTCACCCTCCCTCACAACCTCTCACTCTCCCTCACCCTCCCTCACTACCTCTTACTCTCCCTCACTACCCCTTTCGAGGAAAAAAAAGAGGATTACGGAGACAGATAAAGAAGAAAATGTTCAAAATGAATTCCAATAAAGAAGATGGATTGGAATTTAAGCTTGAGATTCAGATGTGTCATAGAGCGATGTTAGGATGTTTTGAGTAGTGGTAAAATGGAATGATCTGAGAGTAGACAATCATTGATCACAATCAATGATTGACAGTCGATGATCACAATCGACTTGAGAATGGTCCAGGACGGACCGAAACGTCGTCGTCTCTTCAATTTCTAGTGTGTGGTCTGGTCATCATCTGAGAGTAGATTGTAGAAAGGAAATCGATTCATAATTTCAAAAGTAGATATGATTAGGAAATAGGTCAGGAGTCATTGCATCAGGCAATTAGCTAATTTTTGGTGGTCCATTACTACATATTGGTACTTTGTGGTCCACAGAAGCCGTGTTGAGGGTTCGAACCTGTGCCCCTGGGTGTTCCCCAGATGCACGCTCAAGTCAACCGTGCCATGACATGGTAAAAAGAATTGCAACCTGGAATTTGTTTAATTGTAAAATAATGTATTATGTCAGGTGTTTAGGGTCCCTCTTTGGTCTTAATCAGGTCCTAACGTACCTAACTTCAGATCGATCACCGAAGGATCGATCTCCTAATGGACTTGAGGGATCCCCACGTCAACTTTCGAAAGATTGAACGCTCTTCGAACGGACTTCAGGGAGACGTCCTTCGGCCAGCAGACAGAATTCAATGTCATCACCCTCACCTTCATCTCCTCAGCCAATTTCACACACCAGCAATCCCTCCATGGTCTGAAAATACCTGACTCTTGGCCGCTACAAGTCCCGTCTTCATGGTCTGAAAATACGACGATTCTTGGGGCATCATTCCTTTTCCCCCGTCCCATCCCAAATCCTTATCCTGACCCCCTCCCCCCTTTCCAAGTGCTATATAGTCGAAATGGCTTGGCGCTTTTCCTTGAATAGTTCCCTTCCCTTGGCCGCTATACAGAAGCCAAAGCAGTGATGCCAAGCCACAGCATTGCATTAGAATATCAAAAAAATATATAAATATAGTCGAAATGGCTTGGCGCTTTTCCTTGAATAGTTCCCTTCCCTTGGCCGCTATACAGAAGCCAAAGCAGTGATGCCAAGCCACAGCATTGCATTAGAATATCAAAAAAATATATAAATATAGACTACCAAATATAAATGATACAGTAATCAAGATCTCAGCTGTTTTTTGCTTTTTGGAGGGTCATCCAGGGACTGTCGCTCACTGAGCGTATATCCTCTTATCAGAAGACAATGTAATGAATCGTATTTAATGTCTTGTTCAGGTTCACTGGAGATGATGTGTGTGCGTGCTGAAGTTTGGTGGGAATCGAACTATAAAAGTATACACTGTGTATTAGCATTATACATTGTAGCAGTCCTTTCTTGTAGAGCGTATGTTATGGAATGCGACAGAAAGGGTGTGAGATCAGCGAATCATCTTCGTGTGTTTCTGATGTTCCCGCTTATCTTAGATGCTTATCTTAACATACTAAGAAGGTTAGGTAAGGTCGGTGTTTTTTTATGAAGCTTTTCAAGGTAAACTAAAATATTCACAATAAATTAGTATCTCACATATGCACGTATTTAATAAGTCAATATTGACTATAAGAAAGTGCGAGAGCGGGTTGCACGCTTCACGTTGTTGTTTTAGAGTTAGCTACTCAGAACGAAATGTCCATGTAGCACCGGCTATGGTGAGCCCCGTAAGGCTTCACGTGAGAATGTCGAATAACAACATTACTATCGTAAACAAAAACACCTTTATTATTCCAACAACGACAACAACAAGGAGATAACAAGAGGCTAACCATGCTAACTAAGATTATAAATGTAACAACGCCGTAATACACACTATGGCTCAGTCGTTATCGGTGACAACTGCATGGTAACTGGTTTGAGGCTAATGTTAACAATGACCTCGAATCATCATCATCATCATAGGATGATTACAGTGTACTGGTCTTGATCTCACCCCCCATAATTATGCCATAAGAGAGTTACAAACTTAAACAGCCGAGTGATTTACTCTCAAGATGTGTACAATGAGAGACATGTAATTCTTGGCGATTATCTTTCAAGATTTTTTTTTTTTTTTTTTAAAGCAGCGGATTTATAAGGAAATTTTTTTTCATGTTACGAAATATTTGATTGAAGTTTTAAAAGAAAATATAAGGGGATTAACTTGCCAATTGCTTTAGGTAATTCCAAGCTTCGTCGTTCCGATATGTAATCGAGCACTGAATGGAGACTTTAATGCCCATAAGGCAGAAATATCCACGAATAACGTTGGTTCGACGTTAAATCTACGTTTATCAACGTTGAATTATCTTGAATATTGGTTATTTAATTCTGGGCCAGGTGGCAGTCGAAGCATTTTTTTTATGTAATACACAGGTAAGATAATTGTGGCAGAGTACCACAATTGTGGCAAAGTACCAAGATTGTGGTAACATTGTTAACTACACCTGTAGTTCCCTCAGGCCCGAAAGATCTGACGGAAAGACAGAGAACCTCCAAAGCAACTCTGAACCTCCAGTAATGTTATATTGGAGGTTCAGAAAGAGTATAGGAGTCGATGGTATGAAATTTTGAGATAATTTGGAACAAACTGAACATCGGAATACCATAGAAATCCTCAGAATAAAGTAGTTATTTTTCGTTTTTTTAGTTTCAAATATATGTCCAGTATATAATGAGGGGTACCATAGCCTTTTTTTAATGCATAGGGTCTCTATAGGTCTTCAATCCGGCCCTGCTTGTAGGGGATGACGTTGTGTCTATTAATCATCAGTATCATCTCATTCCAGTGTGGGGTCGTTAACAACTTCACACTTACCATAACGACTGTGTCCTCGGCCCCCTTCACGGTACTGTGCGTGGGTCGTGGCGCCAAGCTACCTTCGACGCTAGATTTACCTGACCTGACTATCCTCCCTAGTTTACCTGACTATCCACCAGTTTACCTCACTATCCACCAGTTTACCTCACTATCCCACCAGTTTACTTCACTATCCACCAGTTTACCTCACTATCCACCAGTTTACCTCACTATCCCACCAGTTTACTTCACTATCCACCAGTTTACCTCACTATCCCCCAGTTTACCTCACTATCACCCAGTTTACCTAAGTCTTGCAACTTTCATTAGTGTCCAGTTATCTTGGGCAGATTATCTGGTCTTGAGAATTATACTGCATCTTGGTAACCGAGTTGGGACCAAGAGAGGCGGTAGAGGAACCACTGAACGTCCTGGACAAAACTTGCCTACGATAGTGTCTTGGACAAAACTCCTCCCCCCCCCCTCCCTACGCCAGTGTCTTGGGACAAAACCTCAAACCCCAACCCTATGGCACCCACTACCACCACCACCCACCACCACCCACTACCACCCACCACCAGCCACTACCACCACCCACGACCACCCACCACCAGCCACTACCACCACCCACGACCAGCCACTACCACCACCACCTCCCACCACGATGTTGGTAGTATACTTTCACTAATCGTCTAAGACATCTTATATTTACCCTTCCTCCTTCCCCTCCTCCTCCTTCTTTCCCCCCCCCCCTCCTTCCCCTCCTCCTTCCCCCTCCTCTTCCCCCCCTCCTCCTCCTCCTTCCCCCCTCCTCCTCCTGCTCCTGGCCCTCCCGCGGCAGCTTCTGCGTCTCCTCCAGCAGCGCAGGTAACCAGGAGTCAAGTAACAAGCCTCGAAAGATTTAGCCGAGATTCTGCGGGCCGCCGACGCCCCGGGCAGTGGCAAGCTAATTAACAATCGCGCACTGCTGCTGCTGCTGCTGCTGCTGCTGTGTGTGTGTGTGTGTGTGTGTGTGTGTGTGTGTGTGTGTGTGTGTGTGTGTGTGTGTGTGTGTGTGTGTGTGTGTGTGTGTGTGTGTGCAAGGTGCAGCCGCCATATGGCTATTGCAAGGCCCCGGCGGCGTTGCCAACTCCAGCCCTTGCATGCCCCAAACCCCCCCCCCCCCCTTCCCCCTTGTGTATTTTACCATTTATCATCCTTCTCTCGTTGCAAACGCTACACCAATACACAGTTTGCACATTGGAAAAAGGGTGTTTGTTGAATGAAAGGTCGTATGAGAGGGGGTGTAGGGGGGGAGGGGGGGGGGGGAAGGGGGTTCTTTAGGGGCGGGGTTATGTAGGGGGGATGAGGGGGGTTGAGGGGGGGGGGGGGTTAGTGGAGGGAGTTGGCAACCCGGTGGCTGCATGCTTGCATGCTCCGCCGGGAGATAACCTCATGATAAGGCTGGATGCTGTGGGTGCGCCCGCGGCTCCCAGGGTGGAGGGAGGTGAGAGATTGGAGTGGGGGGAGGGGAGGGGGGATGTGCATGGGAGACGGTGAGAGTGGGTGGGGGAGGGGGAGGAGGTCAGAGTGGAGATCGGTGAGGGATAGTGGATGGGAGGGAAAGTTGAGTGTGAGTTAAGGGAGAGGGAGTGTGGGAGAGTTGTGTGGGAGAGGGTGGGAGGGATGACTGTACAAAATGCGTTAGGTAAGAGGGGGGAGGGGGTTATAGCTCTCTCACCCCCCCCCCCCTCTCTCTCTCTCTCTCTCTCTCTCTCTCTCTCTCTCTCTCTCTCTCTCTCTCTCTCTCTCTCTCTCTCTCTCTCTCTCTCTCTCTCTCTCTCTCTCTCTCTCACCTTCTCTCTCTCCCACCTTCTCTCTCTCCCATTCTCTCGCTGGGGGAGGGGGGTGGAAGGGGGTGTATGGATGGAGAGAGAGAGAGAGAGAGAGAGAGAGAGAGAGAGAGAGAGAGAGAGAGAGAGAGAGAGAGAGAGAGTGTGTTGTTGGAGGAGAGAGGCAGGTGTGGAACAGATTTATAGGGACTTCTGTTACCTATTACCGACCTATTACCTTTTTTTACCTATTTTTGACAATTTTGCCATGGTCAGCAAATAGACTTTTGTAGCGACAAAATAACAACAATTCACAATCGAGTCATAACGGTATTGCGATAGTTATCAAAGGAGGGAGTTTGACACATCGCACTTTTTATTATTTTTTTGATGCCCATCCTAACCCGACCATGTTGGGCACGTACCCAACAGCAATTACTGGGAAAAGTCGGTGAATCTAGCCCAAAGAGTCTGGCGCCCAATAACCAGACAGGAAGGACACTTCTATTAATTGATAGATAAAATTTAATTGATGACAAGAGACCGTGAGATGTCATCTGTTGAGATGATACTGATAGAAAACGGTACATCAGATTTATGGGACACTAATCTTACGTTCCAACATCTTATTTTGAGATTCCTAGTGGACCTACAGTTTGGCATCCTTCTCGACTAGGAACCGGGGTTCGATTCCCGGTCTTGATTGAAATGGTAGGGGGAGTTTCCTTTTATTTAATGCCTTTGTTCACATTCAGCTCCGCTCCTGGTTATCTTGAGGTTATCTTGAGATGATTTCGGGGCTTTTTAGTGTCCCTGCGGCCCGGTCCTCGACTAGGCCTCCACCCCCCAGGAAGCAGCCCGTGACAGCTGACTAACACCTTGTACCTATTTTACTGCTAGGTAACAGGGGCATAGGGTGAAATAAACTCTGCCCATTGTTTCTCGCCGGCGCCTGGGATCGAACCCAGGACCACAGGATCACAAGTCCAGCGTGCTGTCCGCTCGGCCCCTGTGCCAGGTAAGTCCACTACGGGGCTCACCATAGCCCGTGCTACTTTTTTGTTCTCTGTAGCTGACTCTAAAACAGCAGCCACAACAGTAGTCTGTGTTCACCTAATAGTAAACAGGTAGACGGGAGTTAGGCGCCTGTTGCGGGGTTTCAGCCTTGAGAGGGTCAGTGGTTCCACCTTGTGGGGGGGGGGGGTGACCTCGGTACAGACTTAGTGTGTGTGTGCTCACCTATTTGTGCTTGCGGGGGTTGAGCTCTGGCTCTTTGGACTCGCCTCTCAACTGTCAATCAACTGGTGTACAGGTTCCTGAGCCTACTGGGCTCTATCATATCTACATTTGAAACTGTGTGTGGCGTCAGCCTCCACCACATCGCTGCCTAATGCATTCCATCTGTTAACTACTCTGACACTGAAAAAAGTTCTTTCTAACGTTCCTGTGGCTCATTTGGGTACTCAGTCTCCACCTGTGTCCTCTTGTTCGCGTACCACCCGTGTTAAACAGTTTATCTACCCTGTCAATTCCTCTGAGAATTTTGTAGGTAGTAATCATGTCTCCCCTTACTCTTCTGTCTTCCAGTGTTGTAAGGTGCATTACCCTCAATCTTTCCTCGTAACTCATGCCTCTTAGTTCTGGGACTAGCCTAGTGGCATACCTCTAAACTTTTTCAAGCTTCGTCTTGTGCTTGACAAGGTACGGGCTCTATGCTGGGGCCGCATACTCCAGGATTGGTCTTACATATGTGGTGTACAAGGTCCTGAGGCATTCCTTACATAAGTGGTATACAAGGTCCTGAAGCATTCCTTACACAGGTTCCTGAAGGCTGTTCCGATGTTAGCCAGCCTCGCATACGCCGCAGATGTGTGTGTGTGTATGTGTGTGTTACAATCACCGTAGCCGCCGTCTCTTCAGTACAATCACCGCCATCATAACCACCAATCATCATCATCATCAGAGATCACCCCTCATCAGGCACTGTCAACATCACATGTCATCATCACATGTATATTTAATCAACAACAAATCGCCGCTGACCACCGTTTGAGGCCCTCAGCCTTAAAGACAGACATCAGCATTCAATTACCCTTTCCCTCCCTCCCCCCATCCCATCCCATCCCATCCCTTCCCAGCACCCATTCCCTTCCATGTCTTGGCCCTTTCTCACCTATATACTCATTCCACCAGGAGAGTGTCCGAGTAATTTGTTTCTATTCAAATTATATATATATATATATATATATATATATATATATATATATATATATATATATATATATATATATATATATATATATATATATATAATGAGGTTCAAATGACTAAATTACATCTATTCTTCCCCCAAAAAAGGTGACACAGCCTTTTATTTCATGTCCCACCTGGTCAAATTATTGTCAAAGGCACTGGGGGGGGAGGGTAGGGGGTGTTCAAATCTTCCTTATGTGAGGGGGGGGAAGGGGGTGTTCTAATCTTCCTTGTGTGATGGGGGGGAAGGGGGGTGTTCTAATCTTCCTTGTGTGATGGGGAGGGGGGGAGGGGGTGTTCTAATCTTCCTTGTGAGAATAGGGTGTTCTAATCTTCTTTCTTGTGGGGGATCGTGCTGTACAAATGAGTGAATAGGAACGAACAGTTTTGGATTGGTTCCCATTCAGTCCTCCTTGAGTTTTATCATGGGCTGTGTGTGTGTGTGTGTGTGTGTGTGTGTGTGTGTGTGTGTGTGTGTGTGTGTGTGTGTGTGTGTGTGTGTGTGTTATCCTTTTGTGAAGTAATAAAAATAATATTCCAATAAAAATATTCTGGGGGATGCAGCCCCCGCCCCCCCCCCCCTCGGAAACACTCAAAATATCCCTTTACTGTTAGGTGAATAGAGGCACGAGGTGAAAGGAAACACTACCCCCCCCCCCTTTTTTTGCGTCTGCTCCGTCCAGGGGCCAGATTCACGAAAGCACTTACGCAAACACTTACGAACCTGAACATCTTTTTTCAATCTTTTGTGGCTTTGTTTCCAATTATTAAACAGATAATGAGCTCCGAAGCACCAGGAGGCTGTTTATAGCAATAATAACAGTTGATTGGCAAGTTTTCATGCTTGTAAACTCTTTAATAAATGTAACCAAAGCCGTCAAAGATTGAGGAAAGATGTACACGTTCGTAAGTGCTTGCGTAAGTGTTTTCGTGAATCTGGCCCCAGGATTCGATCCATGGGACTTAAGGCTGAGTGATCTTTTTCGACCTTGTGTGATGTGATATATATATATATATTTTTATATGTAAACGCAAAAATTCAACATGAAAAATAATGGCTATTTTTTTCACAAGGTAACAAATGAAGCTGTGTCAAAACACTTTGCGCCCACGGCTGTTTTTCTCCATTATCAATTAGTCATTATCACCCATTTCAGCGTCAGGTGTTAGTGCCATTCATCTTCCCACCTCCAATCTTGAACGCGTTGTCTGGTGATGTTCTTCTATTAAGCCGCGCAGCCGCGTCCAACAGCCTGGTTGATCAGTCCGGCAACCAGGAGGCCTGGTCGACGACCGGGCCGCGGGGACGCTAAGTCCCGGAAGCACCTCAAGGTAACCTCAAGGTAGCCCGCCAGATCCCATCCCATGCTGGATTATCTTGAGATTATCTTGAGATGATTTCGGGGCTTTTTAGTGTCCCCGCGGCCCGGTCCTCGACCAGGCCTCCACCCCCAGGAACCAGCCCGTGACAGCTGACTAACACCCAGGTACCTATTTTACTGCTAGGTAACAGGGGCATAGGGTGAAAGAAATTCTGCCCATTGTTTCTCGCCGGCGCCTGGGATCGAACCCAGGACCACAGGATCACAAGTCCAGCGTGCTGTCCGCTCGGCCGACCGGCTCCCCTGTAGGAGAAAGACTTGTAGGAAAGACAACACTGATTATAACTTTAGATTATCTAAATGTAATTATTAGAAACATACAAATTAAAGGAATTAATTCAGATTTAGAAGAACTAAGAAATGCCCAGAGACCTGAAAGCTGCAGTATTAAAAGCTATGCAGGCGATGAGTCACAATAACGTGGCTAAAGTAAGTTGACCAGACCACCTTCTCTATTAAAAGCTATCACAACTTTTGTAATAATAGGTATTTGTATGTTTGTATGGTCAGCACTGTAACCGGACCAGACAAAGTGATGTAGTCATTGCTGTAATTCGCCTTGGCTATAGACACATCTGGCAGGTTAGTGAGGCTGAGCCACTACCAGAATATTCAGATTGTAAACTCTGATAAACCTTTAATGCACTCACTAGAACACTATATTGTTGAATGTGAAACCGTAAAAGACTTTAGACCTCCTGGCCTATTGTACCACCAACTGTGTAACTATTTAGGTATTCTACACAACATCCTAACAATTTATCCAAAATTTGTTTGTCCATTTTAAAGAATGAAGAACAATTTTATTTATATTACTTCTAAGCTGCATCACTTATGAACCCATCCCTGCCCTTGTGTGGCAGTGCACAATAGAAAGATTTATTTACATATTCGTACATTGAAACGTATATAGTCCAATGTAGTTGATTGTAACCATGATATACATATGTGCTTCGGCCTACAGTTTAGACCTATTGACACGTGTAGGATCATCTGTCCTGTGTGACAGCATTATCCTCACTCTAATAAGACCTAACGGAATTCCTGGGATTAGGCAAAACTGTAATTAATTTTTGTCAATGAAGATGTTAGTAATAAAACAGGGTTTCGACAAACGAACGACAGCGCGGATTGGCTGTGCTCACGAACACCGTCGATTGGTTATGCACACGGAGATTAAGCCGCGTGTGTGTGTGTGTGTGTAATTGGCAAAAATGAAACTCCACCTTGGCAGTGCTTGCATTGCTGTGACCTCGACCATTGAAGGTCAGAGAGAGACACTGACCAAGCAAAGTGTCGAGGCGCTGCAGCGCAGTATTTGAGCCCACCAGCCGAAGGGTGGGGGGTGGGGGAGGGGGGAGATTGGAGGGGGAGGTAGGAGGGGGGAGATTGGAGGGGAAGGGGGGGATGTGGCGGCCTCGGCCACCAATCAACACCCCTCGCCAGAGTTCGCACCCCAGACTGGTGTCAACGTGTGCGACATTTGAGTCAATTGACTTCGAGTCCGAGATGAGGGATTCGGTCTGCACTCTTCGTGGTACTGAAGAAGACGAGGGAACATGATCGCGTGACTCTTGAGGTGTGTGCTGCCACTCTATCTCCCGCGGAATTATGAGGCTAACGAAGATTATGAGGTCGGCGGATATGTTGGTGGTCAGTTTAGCGAGCGTTGACTGTGGGATGATTTACTGGAGCGCGGTAGCAAAGAGTCGGCTGTGCTTGGAAGTGCAGCGTCGCCCCAGGCGCCTTCAGCCTGGCTGATGTGCGATGACTCTCAGTCCTGGGTTCGAATCCCCCCTTTTCCCGCCTGCTGTTTGCGTCTCCAGACACGGCCCTGTGCTCGAGGGCTTCTTTAAGCATTTGTTAAACGGGGTATTACGATTCCCGGCCTTGGCTTGGGCTGCCTTAGAGCAAATAAAAGTCTAGTCCTTGAGCCGACATTGTCCTTGTAACTCCCCCCCCCCCACTGATGGTGATGACTGAACAATTTACCCCCCTTACCCCCCCCCCGCCCCCCACCACCACACTCACCCAGTGTCCGATTGCGTGGATCACCAGCTTTCTGTTGCAAACCTAAGCGCTTATCCGTTATCAAACTGGGCAATGTATACGAATATAGAGTACCAGTTTAACCAGGTCCGGTGTTTATCCACCGCCCCCATGTCAAATGGATCCAAAAACAAGCGAGATAACCAAAGATGGACGCCGTAGGTAGATAATGAGTGACTGATTGAGACGTCTCAGACGTGCATTGGCTGCATTGTATCTGCATAATGGCTGAGGTGCCAAAGGTGCGTCTTTGGGGCTTTTTCCCTCTCCTCTTTGCTGGCCATTAGGATTTGTACGATGCTGTTTTTGGGGGCGCTGTCAGGTGTCGGCTTGATAGACACCCCCCGATATCCGGGGGTTTGGGGAGAGGGATAAAATTCTTGAGCAATTTAAACCACGCATAGGTCCCTCCCACCGTCGTCTGGGACGGGCGGTGGGACAGACGCTGGGGACTCGTGTGATTTTGTAATCAGTTTTGGCATTTGCTGTGAATGTATTCTGGGACGGAGGAAGCATGTGGAATATGGAGTATTGTATTTTTGTCCAATATTTTTTTCTCTCTAAAAGATGCGTGCTGTTCTCTCTCTCTCTCTCTCTCTCTCTCTCTCTCTCTCTCTCTCTCTCTCTCTCTCTCTCTCTCTCTCTCTCTCTTATTTTCTCCTTCCCTCTTTTATACCCCTTCCTTTTATATAACATTATAGAGTATACTGCTTCCCCTCACAGTCACCAGCCCATCAGGTCACCAGAGCCCATCAGGCGAGAGCCATCAGTATACTCCCGTAATTGTATTTCGTCCTGATTTCTCAATTGTGTTTTTGTGGTCGTTTAACCCATTCCACTTAGTTCATAATGAACGTGTCAGTCGTTGAGGTAATCCCCTTAATTAATCCCATTATTATTATTATTATTATTATTATTATTATTATTATTATTATTTATACTGATACGGGGTCATAGCACAGTGGGGATCGTTCTCGACTCTCATTCGGGAATCCCGGGTTCTATTTCCGGCCGGGACACGTGTAGTTGGGGCATGATTCAGCTTGAATGGTCCCCAAGCCAATATGCAACTGAAAATCCGCACCCCCAGCAGGATTCGAACCCAGACAGCCAGGAGCACTATGCACCATGGCGTACCTGGTTCCTGAACCACTCGACCACCGTGACTGTACACAAGTTATTGGTAGCCGAGGCTATATCCCCAACGACCCGACAGCACTTGGTGGTAAGCTTAGGCATAGATATATATATATATATATATATTATAGCCTCGGATACCAATGACTTTTGTACAGTCACGGTGGTCGAGTGGTTAAGGACGGCATTATTAAGAGGACGGCATTCTATGCTGTTCTCCTAATTGCACGACGCATTTTGACGTATATACTCTCTACCTACGGCCAAAAATTGTCGTGCCTGAACATGGTAGCGGCTTGCGAAATTGACGCAATGTCCCGTTTTCTGTTCGTGGGTCTTGTGGTACGTTAGGATAAGGGCACTTTAGAACGACAGTTTCCTGACGTTGGGAATGCTGGCGAGAACGGGGGTTAGTGAACGACTTGAGAACGTTCGCCAACGTTCATGGGCTTGAGAACGGCTCAAAATTGGTGCAAATCCAGGATATATCCCGCTTAAGCCGTCATCCTTCTGTGGTATATCTATTTCTCAATAGATTTATCTGATCTATTGAGAACCGAGATGACGCAGCTAAAATGTCACCCTACCGCCCGTTATACAGCAAACGGAGTCTACATTGTATTAACCCGTTGTCAAGCCTAGCAACAGAATATACAGCCAGCGAAGTCCTTAACCTGTTAACCCGTTGTCAAGCCTAGCAACAGAATATACAGCTAGCGAAGTCCTTAACCTGTTAACCCGTTGTCAAGCCTAGCAACAGAATATACAGCCAGCGAAGTCCTTAACCTGTTAACCCGTTGCCAAGCCTAGCAACAGGCAGCCGTTCACGCTACGGGGAATGCCGCGCGCTCTCCGAACTTCACTTTTCGCTCAGTGGTCCGCGTCGGCGCCTCGCTGGGTCTTGTAAGTAGCCGAGCTACGAGTTGATTTAGTTCGGCTCCGTTGCCTGGCCAGTGGAGCAAGGTAGACCTGATAGACAGATTGACAGTCGCCTCCCTAATCTCTGGGCTACTCCAGCGGGTCTTATAAAGATATATATATATATGGCTCGATTTCCGTTGAAATTGCATATATGTCTTTAGATTTGATCGGGTTAGGTTTGGTTAGGTTAGGTTAGGTTAGGTTAGGTTAGGTTAGGTTAGGTAAAAAGAGAGGGATATGGAAGGGAAGAAGGTGTTTCCAGTAACCCAAAGACTGGGTGTGAGATAACACGTCTCCTCTCATCTATTGAACGTCTTGAAGTTGTGCCAACAAAAAATAAATCCCACTCCTTGTTTTGATATCTTCAGGAGGCGATTCCCCCCTTACTCGTTCCGTGTGTGATATCTTGCAATGTTCTTTATCTTCTTCTCAATAATGAATTAAGTTTACAGATTCTACAATTACATTTTCTACGTCTTTTAGTGACTGGTGGGAATTAACAGCTGGGAAGAAAATGAGATGTGTGTGGGATGATTGAGTGGGAGAGCGGTGTGTCTCGTCTTCCAAATGACATATTGCATCTTTTACATTGTTGCAGACAACAGTCTCTCTATAACTACAAGATGCCATGCAGCTATACTGGAAACTAGATTGTTTCCTTCAAGGAGTGCCGGACCAACCGGGCTGTGGTGGGTATGTGGGCCTGCGGGCCGCTCCAAGCAACAGCCTGGTGGACCAAACTCTCACAAGTCAAGCCTGGCCTCGGGCCGGGCTTGGGGAGTAGAAGAACTCCCAGAACCCCATCAACCGGGTATCAACCATGTAATAGTGTCGACGTATGTCATACCTCATTGTGAATGTAGTTTAGATGCTGTTGTAAGTTTACCCGCGAATCAAAGAAGAAAACCCTTATGGTCGAAAGACCCAGTTCTAAGATTCAAGCAAATTTGTCGATTGAAAGATTGTCTTTATGACTATTGTTACCCGGATGTTTGGTAGTTTGTGGGGCTCCCCCCTTACTCATCCTATGAGTGGTAGTTTATTATGCACCCCATACGCATCCTGTGAGCGGTAGCGCAAAAAAGAATTACAAAAGGGCTCAAACTGTCTTTAATCAGACCTCAACGAAAGTGTCGGCCTTATCAACGCTGTCTAACCTGCACAAACCTTACAATCACTCCTGGAAAGAAGTCAAAAGTCCGTGAATTTTGTATATGATACAGAATTGATTATTATTTTTTTTATATGTGATTCTTGAATGGGATTTCTACTAAGATAACTTATACCTCTCCCCTCCCCCCCCCAAAAAAAAAATAATAACGTTTATTTATTAGTGATCAAGCAAGCTGTGTTTTTTTATCTTGATTTGCCACTCTGTCAACAAATACAACCTTCTAGCCTAACCAGAAATGCTCAAACCCAAGCAACCCACCTAACCTACATAGAAAACGTGGATAGGTGTGAGTCGCCATTTTTCATGGTATACTCTGTTAATTTGTACGTCGATGGGCGACCGTAATATACACAACGAGACGTATTAGTTAAGACGACTAATTTACGATTAGCCCCCTCAACTAACACGTTATGTAAATTGTTGTTTACATCAGCTGTGTTGCGCGCCAAATACCGCGAAATATTTACCTCTCGCCATTTACGGCGCGAAAGATTTACTAAACTGTTTACTGCTTAAGGAGCCGAGCACCTTATATGTGTGAGAGAAGTCCTTGTAAATACGCTCTGAATAAGGGCCGAGACACGCATCTCAAGTGTGTCTGGGGCTCTATATAGAGGTCAGGTGAGAGTTTGGGGCTCTATATAGAGGTTAGGTGTGTCTGGGGGCTCTATATAGAGGCCAGGGGAGTTTGGGGCTCTATATACAGGTCAGGTGTGAGTCTGGAGCTCTATATAGAAGCCAGGTGTGAGTCAGGGGGCTCTATATAGAGGCCAGGTGTGAGTCTGAAGCTCTAAATAGAGGCCAGGTGAGAGTCTGGAGATCTAGAGGCCAGGTGTGAGTCTGGGGCTCTATATAGAGGCCAGGTGAGTCTGGGGCTCTATATGGAGGCCAGGTGAGAGTCAAGGGGCTCTATATAGAGGCCAGGTGTGAGTCTGGGAGCTCTATATAGAGTCCAGGTGTACACACTCACCCACCACTACATGTAACCATATACCTTTCCTCTTGACACAAGAGCCACGCTAACCTGATATTCCACCCACTTTGGGACCTGGGGAAGACCCTACTCAAGGAGGCCAGACTCTATACTCAAGGATTGGCCAGTCTCTATACTCAAGGATTGGCCAGTCGTCACTCAAATGACCCTGTCAACTCTAGTCGGAAAGCCGGACTCAAGAAAGCTTAGGGTATGTCTCTCAAGGTCTGCGGTGAACTTGAGACAATAGGTTGCTCGATCTCGCTGGAGAAGAACTGCTACGGGATGCTTCCTGAGGGGGGGGGGGGGGGTAAATAAAATTGGGGCCTGATCGAGGACCGGGCCGCGGGGACGCTAAGCCCCGAAATCATCCCGAGATATAGGTTACCCTAGGGGAACTCACTCACACTAAAAGACGTCATTCACGTTAAGAAATTCGTCGTCGGCGTTTAATATCGGAGTTTATTTCTTTGCCTTCGCGTTCCCTGGAGTTCACTATTTCAGGTGTTTTATTCAGTCAGTTGCCCTTGAGGTTTCTATCACCAAATAAGAGTATCATTATTGATTTTTTGAGTTGTTTTGATTTTGTTTAGTGGTTATCTTATAACCACTTAACCATTATATCATTATCTTGCTGTTACGCAAGATAATGATATAATGTCTTTCAAGACTCTTTTTGGGGTCGTTGAATTTGTTGATTATCGTACGCCTCTATGGTGGAGGCTCTTGTGGAAGAGGGTTAAAGAGGTGATTTTGTTTAATTGTAAACTGACTCCCCCACCCGGGTGGGGGTAGGGGGGGGGGTATACCTGTGGCCAGTCCCCGGGTTTAGTATATTCCCAATTGTATGTTGTATGCAGCCCAGTGTATGCTACTGTGTATGTACGATATAGTTCATTCCACTGGGTATGCTGGAATATATTTAGTATACCACCAGTGCGTATATATATACGCACTATATATATATATATGTAGTATATATATACTACACACACACACACACACACACACACACACACACACACACACACACACACACACACACACACACACACACACACACACACACACACACACACATATATATATATATATATATATATATATATATATATATATCACCGTATATTAAATGAACACTCTTGCTATATTCCCAGATTGCAAAATTCATATTTTTGCAACGTATGTGAACCTTTGGCGCCTTAATGATTGCCACAAAACGCAACAAAATTCAACCAAAGACGAATTATCAACCAGCTATGCCAATTTCAAACCAGCTTCGCCAATTACAAACCTGTTTTTTTCCAGTTGCAAACCAGCTATGCCAATTACAAACCACCGTCGCAGATTACAAACAAAAACAGCGTCTTTAATTACAAATCCCAGCTTCGCCAAATTACAAAAACAGCTTCAGTTACAAATCAGCTTCGTCAATTACAAATAACTTTCGCCATTTCGTATCCAAGTTCTCCAGGGCCGTTACTAGCTGCTGGTTAAAGGTGGAGACGACGGAGCCACCGTCTCAAGGAAGGGACGACTTGACCTTTCCGTAGTATAGGTCAGTATATTTTTCCACCTGCTAATGGCAGGTGGGTTCACCTGGCCTTGCCGCGCTGACCCATGGGAACCTGCGGAGTGTTGTAGGTGGGTTCACCTGGCCTTGCCGCGCTGACCCATGGGAACCTGCGGAGTGTTGTAGGTGGTGGGTTCAGGTGGCCTGGAATGGGTTAGTAGGTGGGAGAGAAGGAACGGGGGAGGATTCCTCAACCTTCTCTCATGTCTACAAGATGGCAGGGCAGTGTGCCTTCAGTATCTTTGGTCTATCTTAACTTTCAAACTATAATATCGCAAAAGGCATAAATATTTCCGTGTTCCTTATTTTGATGTGTCTCTTTCATTTCCACAAAATTGTTTTAAAGTATTCATTAGGAAACAGAGTGTGGTAGACGATTGGAACAAGTGAGGTGGTGGTGGTGGTGGAGGCCAAAACCGTCAGTAGTTTGAGAGCGTTATATACGACAAAGAGTACTGGGAAGACGGGACACCACGAGCGTAGCTCTCATCCTGTTACTACACTTAGGTAATTATAAACACACACAGACTTCCTACTCACAAGATTTGAGTACTTCTCACTTCTTCCAATCCTTACAATCAACCTCTCCCCCCCCCTCCCCCCTTCACAACCTCTCCCCTACCTCACGAATTCTCTCTTCCCCCCCTCCTCACTATCTCCACGTCCCCCCCCCCACCTCACTTGCTCTATATCCCCCCCATCGCAAAAATCTCTCTCTATACAAATAGAGACACGAATCGGGTAGGAGGTTCCCGCCCCTTGAGGTCCATCAACCTCCCCCTCCCCCAGGGGTTCAACTTGGGGCAACCTGTATAGCGTCGTCGTTATCAGTAAGTCCGGACTGGACGTGGGTCGAGGCTGGACGTGGGTCAAGACTGGACGTGGGTCGAAGCTGGACGTGGGCCGGTCCGCTAGACTGGTTAAGGAAATCATTACACAACATATGCCGTGTGCTTGCGGCCGACAGCCCCCTCCCCCCCTTCCTTTCTCTCTCTCTCTCTCTCTCTCTCTCTGTCTCTCTCTCTCTCTCTCTCTCTCTCTCTCTCTCTCTCTCTCTCTCTCTCTCTCTCTCTCTCTCTCTCTCTCTCTCTCTCTCTTCTCTCTCTCTCTCTCTCGCTCTCTCTCTCTCTCTCTCTCTCTCTCTCTCTCTCTCTCTCTCTCTCTCTCTCTCTCTCTCTCTCTCTCTCTCTCTCTCTCTCTCTCTCTCTCTCTCTCTCTCAGCGTTAGAACGTGGCATGAAGTTCGTTACTCAAAATACAGTATGTTATACAATAGATTTTGTTTCGTGTGCTGTGGGTTACGTGTCTGTTCCATTCCACGTTGGGTGTTTGGGTTCCTTGCGTTACGTATTCGCCTGCGTCCTGGCCTTCCGTGTTCCGTATCACGTCCTTGTGTTCCGTTCCTGCGAGACCGCTGATGTATGTTCCTTGGTGGCCGTATAGAGACCCCCTTCCCCCCCCCCTACCCATCCCCTACCCATCCTACCCATCCCCTACCCATCCTACCCATCCATGGGAGCATTCACCCCCATGTTGCGTGGGTGATACTCATCTTCCCCTCCTCTTCTAGCACTACCTTCCCCCCATTCCTCCCATTCCATTGCCAAGGTCGAGTTGAGGCCGATCGGATGATGCGTCTGCTCTGCCCGGGTCGAATCAGTCCCGGATTAGAATAGATTAGAATAGATTGGGTGGAGCCGAGTCGCCTGGATGTCAGGTGTGTGTAGAGTTGGGTCTGGTGCTCCGTCGGTGCATATCTCACTCGTATTGTGTTTTTTTTCTGTTTTGGTTTGAAGAGTTGAGTGAAAAGGTACATGGAGAAATGTGTAGTGTTCAGAGTGACGGTCCAACATAACTGGGGATAATTGGCTGAACGGTGGTACCGTCTGTTCCACAAGACGACAGCTGGCGAATGAGAAAAAGAGAGAGAGAGTAAGAGAACAAAGTCAGAGTGAGAAACGTCTTGCCTCAAGATTGACCTATAATAACAGCACATGATACAAACATTGGCTGGGGGAAATAAATGATGAGAATTCAAGATCACTTCATTTACAATCCATTTTCAATTATGGGACAGACATTGACAGACATAATTTAATGATAACACATGTGGAGTTGTAAGCCTAGATAATAATAATAATATGAAGGGACGACGACGTTTCGGTCCGTTCTGGACCATTCTCAAGTCGATTGTGGACTCTCAAGTCGTCAAGTCAGGACGGACCGAAACGTCGTCATCCCTTCACCTTCTAGAGTGTGGTCTGGTCAAATAATAATAATAATAATAGAGCTACCAGATATCAGCTTGACAATGTTTAGAAAATATGATTGAGAAAAAAGCTCGTGATTGATTAGGATTCACAACACCAAGGGAAGGAGGGAGGGTGTTGTGAATCCTTATTATTAATCTATATGTTGTGTAATTCACAACACCAAGTAACAAACGAGACGGCTAACTATGTTACCAAATTATGTTATTCTTTAGCTTAGCTTGCAATCGTTAGGCCCCCATGTAAACGAGAGTTTCTAACGTAAATACGGAAGTTTTTAATGTAAATACGGACGTTTCTAACGTAAATACGGAAGTTTTTAATGTAAATACGGACGTTTCTAACGTGAATACGGACTTTTCTAACGTGAATAATGAAGTTTCTTACGTAAACGAGGAATTCGAGCCTGTGCTCTGGGTACTCCCAAGCAAGAGGTATAGAATTCCTAGACAACAGAGCCAGAGCGCAAGGGGGGTGGCGGGGAGTGTGTGTGAAACCTCAGCTGCTTTGGCTTCAGTGGAAGCCTCGGGAACCCTTGAGGCTTCAGTTGAATCCCAGGTTGTAATCCTCTTTCTTTTTAAATCACGTCGTGGCTAAGTCGTTGAAGACGTCTGCTTGGGGCGGGGGAGGTATACTCATGAGCATATTTTGGTTCGAATTCTCCTCTCAGCTCCAGCCCAATCACTTGGGCTGGACGGTAGAGCGACGGTCTCGCTTCATGCACGTCGGCGTTCAATCCCCGTCCGTCCACCAAATGGTTGGGAACCAGTCCTTCCCCACCCCGTCCCATCCCAAATCCTTATCCTGACCCCCTTCCAAGTGCTATATAGTCGTAATGGCTTGACACTTGATAATTCCTCTCTTCCTTGCCACACAACTGGTGTGGGGCCGCCGTGAGCTGGCGTGCTCTGATGGATCTTCAATCTGGAAAAGATGAAATATACTCGTATAAGATGGCAGCTGGAGACTCCTATGGCACTGTTGTTCCAGCACCGTCGCTCTGTACCTGCACTGTCGTTCCATCACCGTCGCTCTGAGCCAACACTGTCGTTCCATCACCGTCGGCTGGAACGTACCCTTCGTGAAATGCAAAAATCACTCAGCCGTTCTTGTTCCTATGTTGCTACATCATCAGTCTACGACTTCTGTTTGGAATATGATCATTACTTTCTTCATCCACAAGCTGGCAGAGAAAATATGGAGGCAGGACCATTGTACTAGAGAGAGACCATTACGGGAAGAGAGAGACCATTACTACAGGAGACAAATTGACCTGTGGCGGTTGTCAGGCTCTTGGCGAAGGGGTCATATCACATTGTTAGTGAGAATCTAGATCAGCAGTGATTGGCTAGAGTTGTGGAGAGTACCGCTGACCAATCAGGATTAGGGGTCAGAAGGCCGATTGTGGGCAGGGGCGCTGAAAATGGAGACATTGTGACTGACTAACTGAGCGAAGGATCTCTCTCTTTATTTCTATCTCTTTGGCCAAAGGGCAGTTCGAGACAATTAGAGTTAACGATAATGACCTTCATTATGCAGTAAGTGGTCAAGAAGGAATCATCGCAGGTGTCAGGTGTGACAGCAGAGTCCTGAATGACGTGTTTCACAAGGATGATGAAATCACGTTAATGTTAGTTTTGATTACAATGACGCGACGAGCTTGAAGCTGCTCAAGAAACCTCCACTTACAACTTCAAGAGCAAAACAAACAGATTATTGAGCAGTCTTACAGTCATCAATACTCCAGATACAAACCCATTGATGTATTTACTGTATTCTTCAGTGCTGTATCTCTCCCGTTCACTTGAATACAGCGCTCAAGGGGACACTGGTGGAAATAGAGTACCCGGATGAACCACAAAGATATTTAGACTAAAAACTGTCAGTGTGAGAGTAGTTAATAAATGGAATGTGGTGGAGGCATTTTTTCACCCTGATGCCATGTTCACCTAGTAGTAAATAGGTACCTGGGAGTTAGTCAGCTGTCACGGGGTGTGTGTGTGGTGTGGAAAAAAAGTAGTAGTAGAAACAGTTGATAGTTGAGAGGCGGGTCGAAAGAGCAGAACTCAACCCTTGCAAACACAACTAGCTGAATACAAATGGTGAATACAACTAGGTGAATACACACACACACAGTGACATGAGAGGTGGTGGTGAGTCCACAAATAAGAACAGTCGCGTCTTCAAGTATCAATGTCATTCATAGTTACACAGTTATCCAGAGTTAGTCGAGAGGTCCTTGCTCCCCCAGCGCGTGTACACACACACACACACACACACACACACACACACACACACACACACACACACACACACTCACTCACTCACTCACTCACTCACTCACTCACTCACGCCCTGCCACTGTCCCTGGTGGCAGGGGCTGGGAAGGGTAGAGAGAGCGGGGCTCATACTCAGGTTTGACTTCAGACCTGGGAACAATGGGTGGAAGACATACAGCAAAATTAACAGTTTCTTCAAGTTTCTGTATAAAATAAACATATCAAATAAAATGAATAATATGACGGCGTTTAGTAGTCTAATTTTTTGTTCGTGGGGAGAGTTAGTTTAGCTCATTTATTATGCCCCATACCCATCCAGTGGGCAGCTTTGGAGATAGGTTACAAAGGCACATAATTGGCTCAGGCATAGAACTCCAAAATTCATTTAGCTCGGGAAGTTAAGAGTCCTGATAGGGCTAGGACATAGTGTACATTTGTCCCACGAACCAAAAGTCTACGAGTCGAGTGGAACATAACTGGAGCAGTATGGCAGACTGATGTGTTTCGTGGCTTGCTATAATAGGGAGTGGCACTGCTTGTACCCCTGAAAGAAGCAGTGCCACCCCCTATTCTATTGCTGGAAGGGGGTGAAAGTAGGTGTGTTGGCCAGGGTGTGGAGGTTCACTCCACTAGCTTGCCATCCTTACAAGAAAGCGTGGTGACCTCCCTCCACACCCTTTTAAGTTTGATGGAGGCTTCTGAGTGTCGTTGGATCTGTATGGTCGAGGTTCTCTCTCTGCTGGGCAGCGGGCTGTGGCGAGGCTCCTCTTGATGGTAATGTTGATTTCGTCATGTCTTATATATATATATATATATATATATATAATATATATATATATATATATATATATATATATATATATATATATATATATATATATATATATATAAAGGGAACAATATACCTAATTGTGCAGTCATTATTTTTATTTTGCTGATGAAACTTTTTCAAGATAACTCACTACAAATATGCACATCAATAATACAAAAAACACATAAGATTAATTTTTCCTGTGGCAACTCTTGACTAAATTTTCTCTCCATTTACAGCAAGAGAAGATTTGTTTGGGTAAAACTCTTCTGTTTTTCGGGCTTGCTATTCTCAGATACATGATACAGATCTATAATTATGAAATTGTAAAAAAAAAATATCTGGTAGGATGGTTAGTCACACAGAGGGCACGTGATCGGTATTTTGCAGTGGCAAGGATTTGGGTGGATTACTAGAAGGTCATCAAAGGTAAGTGTTATTGCAAAGTGTTATTGTAAGAGTTATTGCAAAGCTTCAAGTACCTCATGTCAGCAGATCTGACGAAACACATGGAATCATCTACTTGAGAGAGCGATAAGCAGACTGACGCAAGTAGAACTCCCCTCCCCCCGTCTATGAGCTCCTCTCCTGTCATTTAGACGTAGGAACAGTCTCTCAAGACGCACAGTGGAAGCCGTCGACACATCGCGAGTTATTTTTTGACACAGCTGTGTGGCTGTTGACTCCTATCGGGGTGATGGGAACCACTACCTCCGTCACTCAGACCGCCAATCTCGGTCACTTGTCATTACCACCACGACTGATAGTGCCAATCACTCCTCATTAATGCGCGCTTCTCAATCACGCTAAATCAACTAATTACCCTCAGCGATCCTAACGGGTAAATATGATTCATGGTGCCACAATGGTGTTGTGGAAACACTGCGGTAGGTGACGGCTGGGCCCAAGGGGGCTCCGACGGGGTGGGTTTTTGGCTTCGTCTCCCAGTATTGCTTTTACCGGGAGTAAAGCTCGCTGTATTGCCAGACAGCAGCGGCGGCTAGTTTATAGTTCATGGTCGGTCAGCAGCTCATGGCCGCTGAAGGAGACTTCGTACTCACGTCGCCTTCTGGAAGCGAAATTCTCGCTCGCTACCACTTCGGGAAATCGTTTTCAACGAGCTCGCTCGCTGTGGGAAAGACGATTTAACACCACGACTTGATTGCTATCTAAAACGACAGACGCTGGATGGACGGAACTCTCATAATTGAGTATTATATTATTCCTTCGTGGCCTGTACATGAATAATTCAAGCGACGTGGTCCCTCTGCTCAGCGTCCAGTCGTCAAGAGTTGCGGTCAGACGCCTGAGTAAGAGGCGTCGGCGATGCCTAATGGGAAAAAACGATGGATTTTGGCGCGTCGCTCGTCACATTTTGGGACATTGATATATCATAACTCAAGGCCGGAACAGCCCATTGACGCTGCGCTTATGTAGTTTTCTGGCGATTTCCCAGAACCTTGGTATTCCGCTACGCTAACCTCTCGCTCACACACAAGAGAATTAATGGAATAAATCTGGTGGAACCTCTCTCATGGACTAAATCATTTGGTAAATGAACGCAGGGAGTGGCGATTGTTATAGAGTCTGGCTTGGACTTGGACGACAGGAGTCGTCACTCTTGCAGACTCGGTTGTAGAGTCTGGTCACTCTTCCAGACCCGGTGGCATAGACTGGTCACTCTTCCAGACTCGGTGGTAGAGACTGGTCACTCTTCCAGACTCTGGCTTTCGACCTGGAAACTCAGCCGAGGCGAAATGGAATGTTGTCTTTCTCTCGTTTCGAAATTGGCAGAATATTCAAATTAGCCCCATCTCTTAACCCCTCATAGCGACGCCCGGAGGGTCGGCTTCCCTGTAACTTTCCGATGGGATTTTCCACTCCCACTTCTTGTTACATGACGCGTTGGTCACCACTCTCTTGCCCCGGAGTGATCTTGAAGCTGCCCAACCAGTGAAAAAGTCTACACTGTGAACCCTTTTAATGTGAACATCACCTCTAGCATAGGTTTCCAACACCCTATATATATACACCCCCCATCCCACAATACCCCTTCCCCCCCCCCCTCCCTTCCCTCATACCCCCCCCCTCCCCTTCCCTCATCCCCCCCCCCTCCCCTTCCCCAAAACCCACCTGAATAGCCTTCGGTTTATTTGATTACTCGCTAAGAGTGGGCGGAGCTCCACGGACCTTTAAGGTCGTTTTTGCTGTTACTGAAGGACTGGTGTGTCGGCTGTAAGGAAGGAGGTGGGATGGCCGCCTCTTGCCCTGACGGGCTTCCTTGTGGAATGCAGACTACTGACAAGTCATTCCCATCACACTGTCCTATCCCTGGTCATATTGTGGTCATATTGTGGTCATACTGTGGTCATATTGTGGTCATACTGTGGTCATATTGTGGTCTTATTGTGGTCATACTGTGGTCATATTGTGGTCATACTGTGGTCATGTTGTGGTCATATTGTGGTCATATTGTGGTCATATTGTGGTCATGTTGTGGTCATGTTGTGGTCATATTGTGGTCATATTGTGGTCATATTGTGGTGTTATTGTGGTCATATTGTGGTGTTATTGTGGTCATATTGTGGTGTTATTGTGGTCATATTGTGGTCATATTGTGGTCATACTGTGGTCATATTGTGTTCATATTGTGTTAATATTGTGTTCATATTGTGTTAATATTGTGTTCATATTGTGTTCATATTGTGTTCATATTGTGGTCATATTGTGGTCATATTGTGTTCATATTGTGTTAATATTGTGTTCATATTGTGTTAATATTGTGTTCATATTGTGTTAATATTGTGTTCATATTGTGTTCATATTGTGTTCATATTGTGTTCATATTGTGTTCATATTGTGTTCATATTGTGTTCATATTGTGGTCATATTGTGTTAATATTGTGTTCATATTGTGTTCATATTGTGTTCATATTGTGTTCATATTGTGTTCATATTGTGTTCATATTGTGTTCATATTGTGGTCATATTGTGGTGTTATTGTGGTCATATTGTGGTCATATTGTGGTCATATTGTGTTCATATTGTGTTAATATTGTGTTCATATTGTGTTAATATTGTGTTCATATTGTGTTCATATTGTGTTAATATTGTGTTCATATTGTGTTCATATTGTGTTCATATTGTGGTCATATTGTGGTGTTATTGTGGTCATATTGTGTTCATATTGTGTTCATATTGTGTTCATATTGTGGTCATATTGTGGTGTTATTGTGGTCATATTGTGGTCATATTGTGTTCATATTGTGTTCATATTGTGGTCATATTGTGGTGTTATTGTGGTCATATTGTGGTCATATTGTGGTCATATTGTGGTCATATTGTGGTCATATTGTGGTGTTATTGTGGTCTTATTGTGGTCATATTGTGGTCATACTGTGGTCATACTGTGGTCAGCTCTTGAAACCCGGTTATAACATTCGATTCAGTTTGTGGACAAGGATTTGTTTTCCCTAATCCCATGGTGGAGTTCCCCCGTCATTAAGTCACGTGGTATTCATAAAAGGAACACTGGCATTTACTTTATTCTCTCTCTCTCTCTCTCTCTCTCTCTCTCTCTATCATAATGCAAATAATATTTTCATCTTAATATATTAATCATCATTTAATTAGAAGCTATTTTGTGTAATTTTGATATTTAATCTGTTAGAGTTCTATGCGTCACAGTTCTATCGTGTATTATATTAGCACATAATCGTTACAGAATCGACATTTTCTTCGCACGCCACAACAATTTGACGAGTCATTTTGGGCTTAATTTTGTCTGATTGATTGATGAAGATTAAGCCAGCCAAGAGATGGCACGGGCATGAATAACCCGTAAGTGGTAGTAAACAAGTAATTTTGTCTCGTTGTTGTTGTAGTTATAGATTCAGCTACTCGGAACAAGTTCCACGTAGCACGGGCTATGGTGAGCCCGTAGTGGACTTACCTGGCACAGGAGCAGGGTTGAATTGTGTCTATACCGTCCCAATATATGGAGTATCATCATTCCGTGGTGAAGGGATTGGGTGCAGTTGAGGCGAAGCGGCTCTTCCGACCCCAGGGATAAGAGCCAGACTAAAAGTGCCGCAGCGGACTCGAACCGCAGACCTCACGCCGAGTGACGCCGAAGCTCTATCCACCGAACTATTGAGGTGTCGTAATAAGGAAATTTATTTCCACGGAAGTGTGAAGTGTGATCATTTATATGGCCACAGGGTTGAGCCCAATAGTCTTGACTGGGCAGCCCTCAGTTCCCTCGGGGTTTATTCTTCCTGCTGAGGAGACGAATCAAGATTTGTAAATCGTACCCAAAAAGTTAATGGAATATTGAAACCAGGGCAGCCTGTCTCAGCTTCGCCAGCCTGTCTCAGCTCCGCCAGCCTGTCTCAGCTCCGCCAGCCTGTCTCAGCTTCGCCAGCCTGTCTCAGCTTCGCCAGCCTGTCTCAGCTTCGCCAGCCTGTCTCAGCTCCGCCAGCCTGTCTCAGCTTCGCCAGCCTGTCTCAGCTCCACCAGCCTGTCTCAGCTCCACCAGCCTGTCTCAGCTCCGCCAGCCTGTCTCAGCACCACCAGCCTTCGCCTCAATGCTGTCTGCCGCTTCCTGGGTGTCAAAATTGGCGGAGTGTTGAGGACAGGAGAGCTTAGCATCTGTAATACGAGACTGAGACCCGGTTATGCATTCTGAATTTACCAGTCACACGTCCATTACAAACTAATGACCTTCCACGTCCGTATCTGTAATTCGAAGTCCTTGAGGTTCACATATTAATATGTCAACCAGTGTGCTTGAACGAGTCAGCCGAGGATAATTTAATTCAGCAATAATATATATATATATATATATATATATATATATATATATATATATATATATATATATTTTATAAAATATATATATGGGGTTTATTAAGTATATATATTAATTTCCCCTGAAATCTTGTAATGTCTGTTCTGTCTGTCTTTAATGTCTTTTCCTTAATAATGTCTTTACCTTAATAATGTCTTTACCTTAATAATGTCTTTACCTTAATAATGTCTTTACCTTAACTCTCGTCTTAAAAAGCATTGGGGAAATCCTAGCCATATAATCTCCACCAAATATATATAAATCCCAGCTACATATAAATCTCCCACACGGATAAAATCCAGCTCTTCGTGAATCCGTCACTTGTGATGGGTTGATTACCTGAGTGATTGTTGAATTAAGGAGTGGAGAGAGAGAGATTGAATGATACGTAAATGGATAGGTGAGTAAGGATGCTAATAAAATGGATAGATGAATAGATTGATACACGGGAATGTTCGTAGGGAAATGGATTGATGAATTTAGGGATAGATCAGAGGATTGCTAAGTGGACGGATGAGTGAATAGATCGATAGATAGGGATATTGATAAATATATGGATAGACGAATCGATTGATGAGCGAGGATGATTATTATGTAAATGGATTGGTTAGTAGATTGATGTATTTTTTTTGTTTAGAAACGGGATATATATCAATTTGTGGCGTTTTTCATTATTTTGGTCCGTACCTGTAACCCGCCTGTAGCCTCCAGTCACCTGCCTGTAGCCTCCCCGTCACCTACCTGTAGCCTGCCCGTCACTTACCTGTACAAATTGCTCAACAATTAACTTGACCTCACAACCTCTAAATTAGCTCATTATAAGTGGACAAAAGATTATTTGGTTTCTTACCTTCTTGATATACGCGTGTTTCTCACTGTCTGTCTCTCTCTCTGTCTCTGTCTCTCTCTCTCTCTCTGTCTCTCTCTGTCTCTCTTTCTCTCTCTGTCTCTCTCTCTGTCTCTCTCTGGGATAAACGTCCGCTTGGCTTTTGTCAAAGAGTTTCCATTGTTTACCAAGTTGATGTCGGCCCGTCCCTCTGGCGGCGAGAAGGTAAACTGTGCCAAACAGGCAAGGTGTTTGGTCAGACCGTAATTTAGACGTGTTGAAAGATGGCTTCGTTTTTACGGTAAGTAAACGCTTGCCATTGAACGGCGAAATGGTTATATTCTTTCTTTCCTTAGTGTAGATGTGGGGCCCAGTACAGCAGGCTACAGTGAGAGAGAGAGAGAGAGAGAGAGAGAGAGAGAGAGAGAGAGAGAGAGAGGGCTTTAGGTGGTTGTAAATTACACAGTAGATTTCAGCAGGAGGGACAAAAGCCTCTGAAATTCCCCCTTTTTAAAAAAAAAAAGGTGAAATTTCATAATTGTTGACCAGACCACACACTAGAAGTTGAAGGGACGACGACGTTTCGGTCCGTCCTAGACCATTCTCAAGTCGATTTCATAATTGCTCTTCGAATGGGGCTGTTAAGCGCGCACTGACGTGTGGTTCCGGCACCGTATATGGTAAGTAGAACACGCTAGTTAAGGTTGTAACCGTTGCATCAATTAACAGCCGTTGCTACGTCAATTTGCAACTGTTGCATCGTTAACTACCAGAATTTGCAACTAATGTGAAATACCGCCTGTAAATCAGTCTGTAGCCCTCGGTACTTTTGTCAAAGCTGAAATAATGGTGTGAGTTGAGGTGTAAGTAAATTTACATTAAAGCTGTTTTAAATTTGCATACGATATTATCAGGGAATTATCTTGAATTGGTTTAATAATGCTATGTGGTATGCAAATTTACCTGTGAGACTTAGGTAAGAGTTATAGAGTAATTAATCGTTTGAATAATATTCTTGTTTGATGGTGCCCAACCACTCCGACCGTCCACCAAGTGGTTGTCCTGGAAACACAAACCGAAACTGTCTCTATTTTCCGCTTGTTACAGCTTGTAATAAAGTTGTTACATCTTGGCTTAACGTGTTTATGACGTATTAGAACGTTGTTACAACTTGCTATATTGGTTGTTATAACTGGTTAGGAAGGGTTAAAATTTGTTCGAACGTTGTACCAACGTCGTAATTTCGGTGTGTGTTTGGCGGGATGGGCACCATTCCTTTCCCCCGTCCCATCCCAAATCCTTATCCTGATCCCTTCCCAGTGCTATATAGTCGTAATGGCTTGGTGCTTTGATAGTTTCCTCTCCCTCATTCACATTATGCGTCTAACCTCATGGTTGTAGGTAACTTAAACATCGAGTTTTCTCGACAAGGTAGATTTTTATATTTGCTTAATGCATTCATGAATGCAGAAAATATACATAATCCTCTTTTGAAGGATGAATTTAATCTGAAGCTTTCTGTCGTGGGAAGGGAATGGAACGGTTCATATGATTCACTTTCTCATTAATGATGAACTGAGTCACATGTGTGTAGGTATATACGACTATCAGTGATGGTGACAACATGTCCAGGCATATCTCCCTCACCTTCAATATCACTACGGGCTCACCATAGCCCGTGCTGCTTGGAACTTTTATTCAGAGTAGCTGAATCTTATAAAAACACCAAATCTTCAATATACCTCACTCATAAGTTGGTGCTGCCAGTGAGAACAGCAGATCATTCCTTCCCTTCCTTGAACTCATCTAAACTGAGAGATGGCCACTGTTGGGAGATGGCCACTGTTGGAAGATGGCCACTGTTGGAAGATGGCCACTGTTGGAAGATGGCCACTGTTGGGAGATGGCCACTGTTGGGAGATGGCCACTGTTGGAAGATGGCCACTGTTGGAAGATGGCCACTGTTGGGAGATGGCCACTGTTGGAAGATGGCCACTG